>NC_141538.1:166622500-166772500 GCF_021556685.1 Rattus norvegicus
AATACACACTTACTCTTTTTTACAAGTAACTAAAACTTGGAAACAACTCAATGTGTCCAGGGCCAACTAAATAGTATCATTGTAAATTGTTTAGACACTGGAATACCACACAGCGATGGAAGGGAAGAGCCCCCTTTGTAAGAATGTTGGCTAGTCTCATAGGAGAGTGTTGAATGAAAAACAGAATGTAACCATGGATATGGCTGTGCAGTAGGGTACTTGCCTAACATGGGCAGGCCTCTGGGTTCAGTCTCCAATACAACAAAGAGAAGAAGTGGGGTTCATATTTAAAACTAGAATCTGTATTAGCTAGGTATTGGGGCGCACATCCTTCTGTAGTTCCAAGCAGATGGGAAGCTGAGACAAAAGAATTGAAAGTTTGATGTCAACAAATGTGTGTGTGTGTGTGTGTGTGTGTGTGTACAGTATGTGTTCACAAAGGGGCCAGAGACAGAAATATCAGTGAGATTTATTGGCAGCCAGCCCAGCTCCAGGGAAATTAGGTAGAGTATGTGTCTTAGCTAGGGTTTTACTGCTGTGAGCAGACACCGTGACCAAGGCAAGTCTTTTATTTTATTTTTTTTTATTATTTTTTTTTTTTTGGTTCTTTTTTTCGGAGCTGGGGACCGAACCCAGGGCCTTGCGCTTCCTAGGTAAGCGCTCTACCACTGAGCTAAATCCCCAGCCCCCAAGGCAAGTCTTATAAGGACAACGTTTTATTGGAGCAGCCTTACAGGTTCAGAGGTTCAGTCCACTATCATCAAGGCGGGAACATGGCAGCATCCAGGCAGGCATGGTGCAGGAAGAGCTGAGAGTTCTACATCTGCATCTGAAGGCTGCTAGCAGAATACTGGCTTCCAGGCAGCTAGGAGGAGGGTCTTAAAGCCTGTCCCCACAGTGACACACCCATTCCAACAGGGTCACACCTCCTCCAACAGGGCTATAGTTTCTAATGATGCCATTCCCCGGGCCAAGCACATACAAACCATCATAGCATGAAGGGAAGGACAGAAACATCCTCTGGCCTCTCCACGTGTACCCACCACTCTCTCTCACACACAAAACTGTCTAGATAGAGTTTCCATGGCAGTGATGAAACCCTGACCAAAGCAACCTGGGCAGGAAAAGGTTTATTTCCATTTAAACTTTCAGGTAACAGTCCATCGCTGAGGGAAGTCAGGGCAGGGACTGAAACAGGGCAGGAAACTGGAGGCAGGAGCTGATGCAGAGGCCATGGAGAGATGCTGCTTACTGGCTTGTTCCCCATGCCTTGCTTAGCCCACTTTCTGACAGAACTGACGACCACCTGACCAGAGGTGTCCCCCACCCACAAGGGGCTCATTAATAGACCTACAGCCCTATCCTACATTGGCATTTTCTCAGTTGGGATTCCTTACTCTCAACTGGCTCTAGCCTGTGTCAAGTTGACTTACGATTCATCAGCGCAGTTGACCCCTTGTTAGCTTGATACATGAACACTTCGTTTACTAAGATATAACGTTTTCTAGTTTTGATTAATCCCTAAGACCTCAGACTGATATCACAAATATAAGACATATTACAAATGTAAATGTCCCACGACTTTTACTAATTTTTTTTCTTTTCTTTTTTTCGGGACTTTTACTAATTTAAAAACTTTCAAAATTAGGGGCTGGGGATTTAGCTCAGTGGTAGAGCGCTTACCTAGGAAGCACAAGGCCCTGGGTTCGGTCCCCAGCTCTGAAAAAAAGAACCAAAAAAAAAAAAAAAAAAAAACTTTCAAAATTCAGTCTCGGGTTGGGCAGTAGTGGTACATGCCTTAAATCCCAGTACTTGGGAATCAGAGTCAGGTAGCAAACAGATCTCTAGGAGTTCGAGGCCAGACTGCTCTACAGAATGGGTTCCAAGACATCCAAGACATTTGGGGATTGCCTCTCCCCAAAAAAGATTCAATTTTGGGAACTGGAGAGATGGCTCAGCAGTTAAGAGCACTACTACCCTTCCAGAGGTCCTGAGTTTAATTCCCAGTAACCACATGGTGGCTCACAACCATCTGTAGTGGGATCAGATGCCCTCTTCTGGTGTGTCTGAAGACAGCGACAGTGTGCTCATGTACATAAAATAAATAAATCTTTTTTTATTTAAAAAAGGTTCAATTTCTCTAAAAGTCCAAAGTTTTTCAATTATGGGCTCCTGTAAAATAAAACAACAAGTTAAATGCTTTCTTAGTCCAAGAGAAAACAACAAGGCATAGTTGCGATCTAAACAAACCAAAAACCAAAACTAAAACCAAAACCAAAACCAAACAAACAAACAAACAAAAACCCTCCCAAAAGTGTAACTGTCTCAATGTCTCTTATCTGAGAGTCAGTCATTTTCTGGGCTCCTCCAAAAGGCTGGCTCACTTCTCCAGCTCTGCCCTCTGTAACACACACCTTGTCTTCTAGGCTCCAGCTGACTCCATTCCACTGCTGCTTCTGGTCTTGGTGGTCATCCCACCGTACTGCCATCTCCAAAGCACTGGGTCTCCTGCTGTAACTGGGCTGCACCTTTACCCATGGCTTCTCACAGCGCCAAGCCTCGGTTGCTCTCCATGACTCCCCCCACCCCCTTCAGGCCCTCAAAACCAGTACAACCTGGGCGACTCTTACACCACCAAGTTTGGTTGCCAGCTCAATTTACAACCTAGGCTACCTCTAGGAGGTTTCTGTGTTGGCCTGAGGAAACGCCTCCCGGGAGATTTCACCTCAGTGATACTGATCTCCTCTTAATCACCACAAACTTCTTAGCCCCAGTAAAGCAAAGTTTCACTTCAGTGTTTCTGCTTCCTTGTGAATCATGTTGACTCTTCAGCCCCAGCTGACCAGAACCACAGATCCCTTACACAAGTGGCCCCATGGAGTCTCTGTTTCCCTCTGTAACTCACAAGCCAGGCCTCCATCTTCCCCACTGTGCTCAGCATTCTTATTTTCCAGGCTCCTGCAGAACCTTCCCCAAGACATGGTCTAGTGTGTCACACCACCCTGGTCCTAATCTCTGTCCTAGTTAGGGCTGCTACTTCTGGAATGAAACACCATGACCCCAGCAACTTGGAGAGGAAAGGGTTTATTTCAGTTTACACTCCAGGTAAACAGTCCATCACAGAAGGAAATCGGGGGTAGGAACTCAGGCAGGGCAGGAACCTAGAGGCAGAAGCTGAGGCAGAGGCCATGGAGGGGTGCTGCTTACTGGCTTGCTCCCCATAGCTTGCTCAGCCTGCTTCCTTATAGAAGCCCAAGGAGGGCTTGACCCACAATGGGCTGTGCCCTCTCCCATCAATCACAAATTAAGAAAATGCCTTACAGGCTTGCCCATGGAACAGTGTTATGGAGGGATTTTGTCACTGGGACCTCCCTTCTCTCGGACGACTCTAGACTGTGTCAAACTGACACAAAATTAGCCAGCATGCTAGCTAAATAAATAAATAAATGTGATATTTTTTAAAGAAAGAGCTTCAGTGGTAGAGCGCTTGCCTAGGAAGCGCAAGGTCCTGGGTTCAATCCCCAGCCCCAAAAAAAAGAAAAGGAAAAAAAATAATAATAAAGAAAGAGCTTGATGGGGGGCTGGAGAGATGGCTTAGCGGGTAAGAGCACAGGCTGCTCTTCCAGAGGTCCTGAGTTTAAATCTCAGAAACCACGTGGTGGCTCACAACCATCTGTAATGGGATCTGATGCCCTCTTCTGGTGTGTCTGATGTCAGGGTAGTCATGTACACAAAATAAATAAATCTTTAAAAAGAAAGAAAGAAAGAAGGAAGGAAGGAAGGAAGGAAGGAAGGAAAGAAAGAAAGGGCTTGACGATGCAAATCTGTAATCTTAGCCCCTGGGAAAGGGACAAGAAACTCAAAGTCATATTGTCTTCAAGGCCAGCCAGAACTATATAAGGCCCCATCCAAAAAAGTGTGTGGCGAAAAATCAAAGCCATCCCTCCTGCTCTGCTAGTGAAGAAGACCATGCAGACACTTCAGACAGAGGCCACACATTCCTCAGAGACAAGAATATGACCCAGCAATTCCACCACTCTAGGCACACGCCCAAGAGAACTGGAAACACGTCCATGTGGCGTTTCTACCTGAGTTTTTACAGCAACATTATTCGCTATACCAGAGGTTTTCCATTGGCTGATAAGTGGATTCACACAGTAGAATGTGATCGCTCATGGAAAGAAAAGGAATACAGATACTTTACAGCGAGGGAGGGAACCTTGAAAATATGCCAAGTGAAAGAAACCAGACACTAAAGCCCGTGCACTATATCATCCCATTTGTAGGAAAGTATCCAGAGTACATAGATCCATACACACACTAAGAAAATTAGTGGTTAGGGGGAGAATTTGGGGGTAACAGCTAAGGAACACATTGTTTTAAATATATATACATATATACACACATATACATATATACACACATATACATATATATACACATATACATATATGTAGACACATATACATATATATGCAGCTATTTAATTTGTACTTGGATTTCACAAGTTTTAAGTGGTCATCTTTGTGGTTTGCAACATAATATAGAATCATTTCTTGGCTTTCCAAATGTTTAGTATGAAATTCTTTTTCCCCCTTTTTACTCAAAATAGATTTTCTCGTACACTATATCCTGATTACAGTTTTCCCTCCCTCACCTTCTCTCTGTTCTGCCAACCTCCCCTTCTATCTGGATCCACTCTCTTTCTGTCTCTCATTAAAAAAAAGAACAAGGGGCTGGGGATTTAGCTCAGTGATAGAGCGCTTGCCTAGGAAGCGCAAGGCCCTGGGTTAGGTCCCCAGCTCCGAAAAAAAGAACCAAAAAAAAAAAAAAAAAAAAAAAAAAAAGAACAAGATTTACTTATTTGTGCTTTACATGTGTATGAGAGTATGCCTGCATGTGTGCCTCGTGCGTGCGTGCGTGTGTGTGTGTGTGTGTGTGTGTGTGTGTGTGTGTGTTGGGGGTGGGGAGTTGAGCACAGACAACATGTTACATGTTTAAAATTACATTTTTCATTTTATGCGTGGTGGGGGTGGGGGTGGGGAACCTCACAGGTGTGGAGGTCAGATGACGACTTACCTCTTTCTACCAAGTGAGTCCTAAGAATCAAATTCAGGTCGTCAGTGTTGTTCCGCCAGGGCTATTACTCAAGGCCAACTCATAGGCACTAATGTTTCATTCCTTAAAATCGCACCTGGCGCCGGAGAGATGGCTCAGCGGCTAAGAGCACTTGCTGCCCTTCCAGATCACATTCGATTCCAGCCCCCACATGGTGCAGGGGGGGGGGGGGGAGTCTGACGCCCTTTTCTAGCCTCTGTGGGCACTGCATGCACATGGTACAGATACAACCATGCAGACAAAATATCCACGCATGTAAAACAATAAAATGTACATTTAAAATAGCACCTAATAAGGTATGTAGAGGGAACTAATGATATATATATAATATATATATGTATATTTCAGTAGGTGAACACTTCATTGGGATGTGTAAGGTACACTGTTCCACTCCCCGCTCCACAAAAACAATATGTTCATTGTAACAAAAGTTAGAAACTTCCATAAAGCTCCACCACAGACCTTGTGAAGACTTGGAGTACCCACGCTTCAGGAATGTAGGTCATGCTCTGGACCTGTTTTTGCCACCATCGGAAAGAATGTCTCCAACAACTGCCCCTCCCCTCCCCAACAGAAGTAAGCAAGCTGACCAAGGGAAAGTAACATTAGCCCTAAAAATGTCATTCTCCCTCCCCACCCCAGAACGGGATGTCCTAGCCATTTGCTAACCCCCTAGAGTAGCTCTGGGAAACAGAAGGCAACAAACGATTGGGACAGGACTGGGTAGGAGGGAAGTGTAGAAGCGCAGAGACGTGAGGAAACGTGGGCAAGCGCTTGAGCTCCAGGCTGAAGGAGCACCAGGGCGGAGCAATGCACAAGTTGGGGGCACCGGAGGAGCTTGACCGGAGAGGGGCTAGGCGGAGCTCTGGGGCTAAAGAGCGGGGCGTGGAGAGCTCTGGGGCGGAGCGATGGAGCTTCAGATCCTAGTGTGTTACGGCGCGGGGGCGGAGCGCGAGGAGAGCGCGCAGGGTTACAGAGGCGGGGCGTGGAGTGCTCGTGAAAGGGTCACCCAGCTTGGAGGCGGCGAGGGCGGGTACTAAGGAGCTCATGAGAGGCGATTGGAGCGGTCGGGGGCGGGGCGTGGAGAGCTCAGGGGCGGGGATTATGGTTCTCAGGGGCGGGGCTGGAGAAATCAGGGGCGGGGATTAGGGAGCTCAGGGGAGGGACCTGGAGGACTCAGGGTAGGATTGTAGAGCTTAGCAGCAGGGAGTGGAGGGCGCCGCGGGGAGACGCCGGCTGTGTAGTTGATAGACTGGGCGGGGCTGGGACGCAGGCGGGACCCGTGGGGACGCGAGCCCGGGCGCCTTGATGCCCAGACAGAGGCGACCGCGGGCTCTGCTTGGTCACGACCTCTCGGCACCCTTGGGCCTGTGCACCCTGGCCGTCTGCCCTTGGTCCCCAGCCGGCCATGCCCACACCCGCGCCTCCCACCGAGCTGCTGCCGTGGGAGCGCGCGGTGGTACTGCTGTCCTGTGTGCTGTCAGCTCTGGGCTCCGGCCTCCTGGTGGCCACGCACGCCCTGTGGCCTGACCTGCGTAGCCGGGCTCGGCGCCTGCTACTCTTCCTGTCGCTGGCGGACCTGCTCTCGGCTGCCTCGTACTTCTACGGAGTGCTGCAGGACTTTGCGGGCACTTCGTGGGATTGCGTCCTTCAGGGCGCGCTCTCTACTTTCGCCAACACCAGTTCCTTCTTCTGGACCGTGGCCATCGCCCTCTACCTATACCTCAATATCGTCCGAGCTACGCGCGGGCCCTGCACGGACCACCTAGTCTGGGCTTTTCACCTCATCAGGTGAGTAGGAAACACTGCTTTGCCTCCAGGCCCCAGACCCAGACTTATGAGTCCCTGGCCTTGCGTGCTGTTCTGGGGCATTCGTGCGTTCCCTATCTAGGTGGCAAGGTGATGTGTCCTACTGGTAGTCATGTTCCCATGCATCCCCGAACCATGGAAGGATGCCCGACTTGCCCAAGAAATTGGAGCCAAACCTGTCTGAGCATCTGTGAAGAAGGTAGTCTCTGAGTCTGCCCCAGCCAGAACCTTTCCCAGCAAGGTGTGGTTGGGTGCAGGACTCGCCCAAAGGGAGAGGCCTGCCGTTTATAAAGGCACTGGGGCTGACAGTGTGTACCCTTTGCATCCTACTTCACCATGGTCTGGCAGTCTCTGCTGCCCATGGAGAGACGTTCCAGTCTGCAGGCTGGGAGATGAGTTAGGTGACCGCCCAGGCCTAAGAGCCCACAACTTACAATTTTATACCACAGTGGGTGGTGGTGCGTCCAGCCTCGGTCAGACGGTAGTGCGTCAACTATAAAATACAAAGAGGTATGCTTTTTAAGCAGTTCATGACATTGATAGACTTCGGGCCCTCATTACCTGCATTTTTCTTACACGTTTTTAAAAAAAGATTTATTCATTTTATTTTATGTGTGAATATTGACCGCTTGTATGTGTAGCACGTGCATGAGAATCACATGTTTGAGTACTTGGTGCCCTCATAGCTCACACACAAGGGCATCAGATCCCCCAGAACTGGAGTTATAGATGGTTGTGAACCATCATGTGGGTGCTGGGAATTGAACCCAGGTCCTCTACAAGAGCAAGACATGATCTTAACCACCTCTCCTAGCCATGCCCTCAACCATCTCTCCAGCCCATTCTATGTGGTTTTGGTTGTCGGGGATTCAGGTCAGGTGGCAGAAGGCTGGTCAGGATCAGGCTCTCGGCCACCTGGAGTCCCTGAGATGGGGAAACCCACCGCCCTGCACTGCTGCGCTGGTCTGCCCTGCTTTCATGATTGTCGGCAAGAAAGCTGTACCCGAGGCCAGCCTCCCTCCTGTCCATTCAGAGTTTGAAATTCTCAGCAGCCTGTGCAGAGTTTAAGGCAGGAATCCTAAGGCTTGTTCACTGTCTCCTTGCCTCAGCTCAAGGCACCGGAGTTCGCCCTAATTATAGGCCCTGTCTATTAAAAACTTGAATGCTTTCCAAGGGCCGAGAGGGTAGTCAGCACTTCGGTAGAGACAGGTCACCTGGGTGTCACACGCGGAGGCAACAAGCTGGGAAAAGTCACTTGACCTCCTGTTTTCGTAGCTGTTGGAAGGAAGCTAAGGACCCAGTGGGTCCGAAAGAAACGAAAGAACCCTCTTCTCCACTGGCCAAGCAAAATCTTTGTACCATGTCATCATGTTACAGCGTAGGGACCTACTGAAAAGGAGTCCGGGATTCCTCTCCCCTCCAGCATGCACCAGACACCAACTACGTCAGACCCTGGCAGGGTTGAAGTGTGAACACAGGTGGTCAGTGGCACTGGAAAAGGAGCCCTTTCTTTGCAAGGACCTCTCTTCTGCTGCCTTCCTTTTTTTTTTTTTTTTTTTTAAGATTTTATTTTATTGTATGAGTACACTGTAGCTGCCTTCAGACACACCAGAAGAGGGCATCAGATCTCATTACAGATGGTTGTGAGCCACCATGTGGTTGCTGGGATTTGAACTCAGGACCTCAGGAAGAGCAGTCGGTGCTCTTAACCACTGAGCCATCTCTCCAGCCCTGCTGCCTTCCTTTAAAACCTGATGAAGACAGGACACTTTTTAAGCAAAGAAACAGAACCCTCTTTGTGGTCCCTTCAGAAGATGAGTTCTCTAACCCATGAGTTGGGAGTGCTCTGTTCGTCCGCATCGTCAGCATCTCTAGGAGAGTTCTCCGTGATGCTTGGGGAAGTCTTCCTAGGGCTTGCTGTGTTCAGGGGACTTGCTAGAACCTGCCCAACAGGTTCACTTCTGACCTAGATCCTCCCATGCCGGTTGCTAGGGGTTCCCCGGTGTACAGCTTTGGAGTGTCTCCCTGTGTAGCCTTGGCTGGCCTGGAACCTCCTGCCTCTGGCTCCCGTGGCTGCTGAGATTAAAGGCGTGTGCTACCACGCCCATCGACTACCCAGACTCTTCAAACTTTACAGCCTTGCAAAGGACTTAAAACGCTAACAGCACGGGATTGGGGATTTAGCTCAGTGGTAGAGCGTTTGCCTAGGAAGCGCAAGGCCCTGGGTTCTTAAGAACCTTGTGCCCCCCCCCCCCCCCGAAAGTTACTTTGACAGAGTAGCAGAGTACCATTTTCTCATTTGAATTGGAAGAAAAATAATGCGAGTACTAACCGTTGTTCAGTATAACAATACTAAAGAGTTGGCAATGCTGGGCCACCTGCTTTCTTGGTTTTGTTATCTGGAGTAATCCTTGTAGGAAGCCCTGGCTCATACCTCCGGCTCCTGTAATCCTATTGACCAGAGCCTAGCCTAAGATAATACAAAGTCCACACAATGCTGTGTGTTCCCGGGACTTTGCCGAAGTGCTGTCGCCATCGTGAGATTTAGAACTGATTTCAATGTCCAACAATACAAGAACAGTGAGTCAAGAGACTTCTTTCCCATCCAAAATGGCGGGCCTCTATTACATGCTGGTAGCCGGTGCTCTAATCGAGTGTTTACTGGTGTAAAAGAATGTGGCACCAAGGGCTGGAGAGATGGCTCAGCGGTTAAGAGCACTGGCTGCTCTTCCAGAGGTTCTGAGTTCAGTTCCGATGGCCTCTTCTGGTGTGTCTGAAGACAGTGACAGTGTACTCATATAAAATAAAAATAAATAAACCTGAAAAATAAATAAGTTGGTGTATGCCAAAAGCATTCGCTTAGAGAGAGAGAGAGAGAGAGAGAGAGAGAGAGAGAGAGAGAGACCGTGGCATCAAAGGGAGACCTTTTCTGTTTCTTTTCTGGAGAGTCTGGAGATTGAAGTTTGAGCTACATCCCCAGCCCTGAGAAATCCCACACCCAAAAACAATTACAGGCATAAAACTCAGAATTCCAGAAGTGGGCGGGACAGTCACCCACCACTCACAGAAGACAAATGGCCCAAGACCACAGAGTGGGAAGTGGGAGGCTCGGTGTGGACACTGATTCTGACCCACTCCAGAGTCTGCACCCTTTATGACTCTTCCTGGCTGGAATAACAAATTACTTGAGCAAAACTTATTTTTAGCTTTGCAGATTTCCTGAATGTTAGCACTGTATCGTCTTCTGTTGTTTTTCTTGAAGAGACAAAGATGCTTCTCCTCCCTAAATGCTTTTGTGCACGGCGGCTCTCCAACAGAAGCACACAGACCTGTACACAACTACACCTGACACTGCCACCTGATGGGCAGACTTTCTCTGGCCTTTGTCTCTCTGAGGAAAGTTCTGGCTTAAGCATTGACGTGATTTTCATGTCTTTTTATCTCCTCCATTCTTCCATTTCCGCGGCCATCTTAGTTCATAACGCTGACTTTATTTGCACTTAGTATTGTCGTTTAGGGAATACATGTGTCATGGCACTCCGTCTGTGGAAGAAGACAGCTTTGGGGAGTCAGTTCTCTCCTTCCACCTTTCTGTGGGTTCCAGGGATTGAATCATCAGGCTTGTGCAGTAAGCACCTTTAACCCCCCACCCCCACCCCCAGCCATCTTGCTAGCCCGACATGGACGGTTTTGTTCGTTTACTTTTGTTTTTGTTTGAGTCCAATCCTACTTCTACTTCAGACTGCTGTGATTGCAGGGCCGTGGCCACTAAGGGTCCCGTGCACGGCTGAGGGTCAGGATAAAACCCAGGCAAGCATTCCTCCCTGTATCCCAAGCTCCTGTTTCTATTTTGTTCAGACAGGGCCTTAGTCTGTAGTCTAGGCTGGCCTGGAACTCCATATGTAGCCCAAGTTAGCTTCAGCCTCAGGGCAAATCCTTTGCCCCCCTCCTGGGTTCTGAGACGACTGAAGGGGTCACTGTACTGGACTCGTAACACTGGCCTTGTGAGGAGTTCAGCATGGCGATTCATAGGATGTCCCTTGGTTTTGTTTGTCTGGCGCTTCCTCAAAGGGTTTCGGGTTCTGCACTCTGGCAGGTTTCAGAAGTGCTTTGGAGTTCACGTGGCAAAGTGACATCGGCCAGGCATGGCGTGGTTATTGCTCTGTCTCTTTTTCTTTCTTTCCTTTCTGTGTGGGTGTTTTGCCGGCATGTAAGCCTGAATCACGTGTGTAGTGCCCAAGGAGGCCCCCAGGGACTGGAGTTACAGATGACTGTGGATGTGGGAGTCGGGTATTGAACCCAGGTCCTCTGTAGTAGCCCCCATTGCTCTGAGCCGGGCTCCCTCTCCAGCCCCTGCTCGGCTTTGATCATTCCTGTTGCGCAGCCATCAGAATGTGCTTCTGCGCTCGTTGGTTATAGCGCCCACCTGTGGCCAGGGCTGGAGTTGCCGGGGGCCGTGTCTTGAACTCATTCTTCCTTTAAGGCAACTGAGATAACCCAGAAGCTGTCTCCACCCTCCCCTTGGCAAGGGCTCCAGAGCCAGCCCGAGCTGATTAGCCACCTACACCCTTACCCCTATTCTGCCAGATCTGTTCTAGAGTCCTGTGGATAGGGGCGGGAAGTGGGTGTTGTCTCCAAGGATCAGAGGTAAGGGTCCTGCCTAAGCTGACCTCCAACAGTCTGTGAGTGAATGTGACCGCAGTTGTATTGCCTTCTCTCCCTCACCTACCTCAGGCGCTCCGTTGGGTGACGGAGAAGAGTCTTGTGTCTTAAGTGTCATAAAAACTCTTTGCAAGGGGTTGGAAGTCGCGACCTAATGAAAAGGAACACAAAGGTAGGGTACCCCAAACATTGTAGGGCATGTCTGTAATCCCAGGATTTAGGAGGCTGAAGCAGGGGGATTGCCACGAACTCAAGGGCAGAACTGGATTTGGGGATTCCTCCTCCGGTGTCCCAGTGTCGCCTCCTCCTGAAGACTTGTGCTAGGGCGGTGGGGTGTCTGGGGAGAGACCCATTTCTGTTTGTTTTTGTCTTCTGAGAAGGTTTCTCAGCAAAGCCTGGCCTCAAACTTGTTGTGTAGCCTTGTGAGCGATCAAACTCTTGATCTCCCAAGTGCAAGGGTTACAAAAGTGATCGTGCCCCAGCTTGGCTTTTGTTGTTGCTGAGGTCTGTCCAGTACTGTAGCCCAGACTGGCCTAGAACTCGCTGTGTAGCTCAGGAGACTGGTTTTGAGTTAAGGTCAGGCTTCTCTCCTTCACCTCCCAGCTGCCACGCCCTGCTCTCGTTCAGTTGCTGTCGTTGGGGTCTACAGGCTGGGGTCTTAGAGCTGTTACAAGGGCTGATAAGGGAGGAGCAGGCTCTACAAAAGGGAAAATGTCTCCACATTTTCTTTTTCTTTTTTTCTTTATTTTTAAAGATAGGTCTCTAAGCAGCCTTGGCTGGCCTGCAACTCCCTATTGTAAACCAACCTGCCTGCCCCTTGGCTGGGAAGTGCTGGGATTTAAGTCATTTGCCACCTTTCCAGTTTGGGGGTGAATATATGCTAAAGTAGATTGTGGGCAAAACATCCTTTAGTGCACCCAGTTGACAGCAGGTGGCAGGGGGTGAGGGTTTGGGGGGAGGGGTGGGGGTGGGAGTTGGGGGAGGGGTGAGGGTGGGAGTTGGGGGAGGGGTGGGGGTGGGAGTTGGGGGAGGGGTGGGGGTGGGAGTTGGGGGAGGGGTGGGGTGGGGGTAGAGGAGTTGGGGGGTAGGAGGTGGGGGAGAGCCCTGAGATAGGAGCTCCAATGGTCAATTCGTAGAACAAAAGGAAATTCCTTACGTTTTCAGACTTGAGAGTGAGGAGGTCTCTGTGCTTAGAATGGAGCAGCCTTGGGGTTGGGGATTTAGCTCAGCGGTAGAGCGCTTGCCTAGCAAGTGCAAGGCCCTGGGTTCGGTCCTCAGCTGGGGGGGGGAGGGAATGGAGCAGCCTCAGTTTAGCCGTTAAGTGAAAGTACTAGAAAGGATGTAACTCAGGAAGCCAATCCTAGGGCCCCACCCTACCTCAGGCTGTTGCACTTTAGTTGAGCTGCTTAGGGAAGGTTCTGGATAGGAAGTACAGCACCCATGATCCCCTCTGGGCAGCAGCCTTCTGAGCAATACTCCAGGGCTTCAGTGCCCCCAAATTGGAGCTGGTTTTTGATTGTTCTACCCAACGCTCCTTTTCAAGATAATAAGGTAAAGTCTTAGCAGTAGAAAACCCAGAGCATGGCCCCAGGGGCGGCCTCAGAGGCTACCTTTGATCCTTCCAAGTGTAGAGTAAGAGTTTATCTTTCTTCAGCCAGTGTGGCCAGGACCTAGTTGTGCAGGGCCGTCTGCTGGGGATTAATTAGAGTGTGACCAGGTATGTCGTGCATTGCATGGGACACCCCTCCCCCTCCCACAGCTGAAGCCACAGAATGACCTCAAGTCAGCCTTCCTAGAGACTGACCCCCTGAACCTCTCCCACATCCTAGCTCTGCCCCAGGAGGGGGACAATGGGAGGCCATTGTCCCGGGGAAGCTGCCTCTTTACAGCCTCTTCTCTGTTCAGCCTGCTTCCTGACAGCTCCTCCCTAGAGCTTTTGTAAACTGAAACATTGTTGCCTCAGGGTTTCCTCTATTTCCCAGACCCTAACTCTGTTGGCTTTTAAGGCTTTCTACAGTCACTGGGTCCTTAAACCAGAAGTTGCGATTTGGCACATAGAGGGGTGAAGGAAGACCCCCTCTTTGTTTTCTACCCTGTAGTTGCCAACCTCCAGAGTTCAGGAGGAACTGAGGAAATACAGGAATCTGGTTGTGGGAGGAGCTGGTGGCACAAACATCCCTGGAGCCCACTTATAACCTGGGCCCTTAGTGGGATGGGCTGGGGCCTGGGCAGGGACTTCAGATGGCTCTCTGGAAAGCAGGGGGAAGCTTCTCCACTGAGCTCAGTGAATTGGGAGGAAGGATGCCCTTACAGAAAAGTGCTCTATTCTATAACAGTTCTCCAGATGGGCAGAACTGGAATGCCCAAGGGGCCTGGTTCCAGCAGGCATCCGGCACACTGGTATTCTGAGGACAGCCACCTGCCTGTGGCCATCATATGAACTCCTAGTATGAGGGTGGTTTGCCTCCTCCCTGTGCACAATGAGTTTCACGCCCCTGGAAATTTGAAACTACGATGAATAGAGAGGTCCCAGAAGGGCTTAACTGAGGAAAGCCAAGCATCATCCTGTCCGGTTTCTCTTCTCTGGGCCCTTCTAGTTCATCCCTGGGACTCGGGTGGGGGGGTGGGGGGGTGGGCTGTGCTCCCCCAGGGCTTGGGGCTGTGTCTCCTCCCAAGGAGGAGGTTGTTGATGTGCCAACAACCCATATCCTGGGCAGCTTGGAGTTCTTCCTTCGTGGCTCTGGAGCTGGAAGTTCAAGGTGTGGGCGAGGAGGTTTCTCTTGGGTCCTCTCTCCTTGGCTCTTAGATGGCATCGTCTCCCAGATGCTTACAAGGGTGCCCCTTTGTGCTTGTCTACGCCAAGTGCTCTTGGATGTGGACCCACACTGGCAGCCAAGTCATTTGAATTGAGTTAACTCTGGAAGAACCTTGTCTCCACATGCAGTCCTAGCCTCAGGTTCTGAAAGTTGGGAGTTGGAGAGAAGGGTCTGGAACGTGGGGGGGGGGGTGGGGGGGGACGGGACAATGCAGAGCTGTCCTAGAGTTCTAGGCAAACACAAACCAGAGGCCCAGGCGCTCCCCGGAGGCGCTGCTGGTGCCACCCCAAATGAGAGATCTTCTCGGGTATGGTGTGCTAGCCCTCCTCCAGTTAGACAGACCTTGGTCCTTGAGTCCTCCTGCTTCAGAATCAGAGGTTTAGAGTTTCTATACCAAGTCCTCCCTATGGCCACGCCCGTACAACCATTGGACTTTCTTTCTAGGGCTGCTTCCCTGAGCCCCACTCTCCCCAGCCAGGGACCACATCTAAGAGCGCCGTATTTTGTAGAAACAGATTCGACACTAACAAGCACAAAAGCACAGTGCTAGGATTAGGGGCCTCTCAATTTCATCTTAGATGTTACAGAAAATGAAAGTTGTGAGGCTGCCTCTTTTTGTGTATGATGGAGATCACTCTCAATTCCTGATCATGGCTGGCCAGGGAGAGCAGGGCTCAGGGAAGCAGCCCTGGAAGGAAAGTCCTTTGTCTGTAGGGCGTGGCCATAGGGAGTGCTTGGTATAGAAATGTAGAAATATAAGTGCGTATGCGCATGCGTGTGTTTTGGAAATTGCGTGTATTTATTTGTGAGGGAGGGCATGGGTGTCCGTGGCACACACGTGGAGGTCAGAGGACAGCTTGTGGGTTTCAGTCTGTCCTTCTAGTCTAGTATAGGGTATTATAACTGTCCTCTCAGCTTGTTTACGGAGGGTTATCCCGGCCAGACCTGTTGACTGTTAACATTCCCTCATGAGGATGTAGAGGTCACAAGACCCTCACTTGAGTGCCCAGTAAATTCCAGCCACCTTCTGTATGGACCTCTGTCTAACACGTACCTGCCTTGGGAAGGGTTTAGAGTACATAGACCCAGAAAGACTGGATGGGGCGGGGCTGGGATCCATCTAGGTGTCCATGAGGAAGTCCTCATTCCTACTGAATAAAGGTAAGGCTTTATAGACGCAACCTTTTAGGGGAGGAACACCCACACCCCTATAAGTAACCCCTCACCTATGATCTGTTAGGAAGCCCCATAAATTCACTGGTTCTCAAGTCTCAGTTGGGGACCTCAGGAGAAGAGGTAGACATTGCTCGTGTACCCGAGGACACGAACATCCTTCTATTCGTGGCATGTATGTATACATGCATGATACATATATGATGCATGAGTGGCACATATATGATGCATGTATGGCACATGCATGACACATGTATGGTACATATATGACACACGTGTGGTGCATGTATGATACTGTACACTATATGTAAGGTGCATGTTTGATACATGTATGTATACATGTGCACACACTATACACACCCATCTACACTCTTCTGATGAGCCCCATAACAACATCACAGCCACGTAGCCCAGGTTGGCTTCCAAGTGCTGGAGTTACAGGCATGCATTGCCATGCCGGGGCTGTAATCACAGCCTTGATGGCCGCCAGCACATGTGGGGTTGCCTGGGCTTGTGTGAGCTGTGTGAATTCCTCAGACAGTGCAGTCACCTTCCCCACCCTGCGGGAACGCTGCCCTGGCGTGCTGAAGCTAAGCAACCTGCCTGGGTGGCAGCAAAGTGATAGTTTGGACCCAACCCACTGCATCAAAGTCGGCGCCCTCAACCCATGTGTCAGCTCCGTAAGAGGTATCCCTCTGGTTGGAAGGAAGTGGGACAGGGCTTCTGGGAAGGAGACTTGGGCCTAATTGTGGGGTGTTCTCCAAATGGAAAACATCAGATCCCATTACAGATGGTTGTGAGCCACCACGTGGTTGCTGGGATTTGAACTCAGGACCTCTGGAAGAGCAGTCAGTGCTCTTAACTGCTGAGCCATCTCTCCAGCCGGGTGTTCTAGGAGGTCACTTTGATGCTTACTAGGCAATACTTCCTCTGCCTAAGAAAGGAAGCCTTAGGGCCAAGGGGATTTACCCACAGCCCATGGATCTAGACTCTGGATTCCCCCAAATCCTGCAACCTCAAGTTCCCCCGAGTTACCAAGAAACTGGACAGTTTAAGCCTTGACACACATGCCAGTATTTGCAGAGTGGGGCCCACACTCCTCTGGATGCCGGGAGAAAAGCTGGGCATGTAGGAGCTGAAACGGTCTGGCCACACTGTCTCTGAGGAACACTGAATTTTTATTTTTAAATTATTTTATTTTTCAATATGACCATCTTGCCTGTGTGTGTGTGTGTGTGTGTGTGTGTGTGTGTGTGTGTGTGTCTGTCTGTCTGTCTGTCTGTCTGTCTGCTCACTTGTGCCAGAAGAGGATGCTGAATCCCCGGAAACTGGAGTCACCAGTTTGTACCAGTCTGCAAATACCAGCATTTATGTTGAAGTGTAAACCCTCCTTCAGTCCCCTGGAAACCTGGGGGAGCTTGGGAGAACCCAGGGTCTGGATTGGGGATTGTAGGCTACCAGTAGGCAGTAAATCCCCTTGGCCCCCGATGGTTGCGAGTTACCATGTGGTGCATAGAATCCTGGAAGAGCAGCCAGAGACCACTGAGCTGCTGTCCTTTGGGAGGTTGTTTTTGAGGGAGTCTCACTCTGTAGCCCAGGCTAGCACCTCACTATGTAGTCCAGGTTAGCCTGGATTTCACAGTGGTCTATCCGTCTCCACCTCTCAAGCGCTGAGCTACAGGCAGTTACAAGCATGCCCACTTTCGGTGGGGTGGTGTAGAGATAGCCGTTCCCTTCCTGACCAAGCCACATCCCCAGCCTCAAAGTCCTGGAATTCTAAATTAGAGCAGGCTTCCCTGCCCTTCCTGCCCTCCCTTGTTTTGCAGGAGCACTGCTGCTGGTTTGGGGAGCACTGTCCCCTTCACAGAGGACTCCAGTCATTTTTTTTGCCCATGCCGACACTGTAGGGTGTTATGGGCTAACCTTGGCACCCCTCTTTTCTTTTCTTTTTTTTTTTTTTTTTTGGTTCTTTTTTTCGGAGCTGGGGACCGAACCCAGGGCCTTGCGCTTCCTAGGTAAGCGCTCTACCACTGAGCTAAATCCCCAGCCCCATGCACCCCTCTTTTCTTATAGGCTAACCTTGGCACCTCTCTTTTCTCATTATTCTTCAGCTGGGGTGTCCCGTTGGCTATCACAGTGGCAGCCGTCTGTCTAAAGAAGATAGGCTACGATGCCTCTGATGTGTCCGTGGGCTGGTGCTGGATCAACCTGGAGGCCGAGGACCGTGTCCTGTGGATGCTACTGACCGGGAAGCTGTGGGAGATGCTGGCTTACATCTTGCTACCTCTGCTGTACCTTTTGGTCAGGAAGCACATCAACAGGGCGGTAGGTGCCACTTAGGGGACAGGCTTTATCTCTGAGGAAGCAAGCTAGTGCTGGGCCATAGGGACTGTGTCCCTGGGCTGACCCAGTGTAGGTGTGACTTAGGGGGCTGAGCGGGTTCACACTGCAGTAGCTGGACAGCAGAGCTGCATTTCCACATGGTCTTGCACTGCCCCTGTGTGGCAAGCTCCGGTATTACACTAAGGAGTTAAGATGCTTCTAAGCAGTTGTGGCAGTCAGAATGGTGGAGACCACAAATCCACAGGGCTGTCCAAAAAGGGAGGCTTGTCCTCAGAGAAGTGGGAGCCGATAAACTGATAAACCGATCGGTAGCTAAAGCAGCGCACCAGAGAGGTTGCGCTGAGTTCAGACTCCAGCCAGTGAGAACCCTATTTCCTTCCGTGTATTTAATGTACCTTTTGGGGGGGGTGGGGTCTTGTTTTGTTGAGGGTAACATGTAGCTCAGGCTGGCCTCAAACTCACGAGAGAGTCCCATCAAAGATGTCCTTACGTTTCTGCTCCTGTTTCCACCTCCCAAGTGTTAGGATTACAGGCGCGCACCAGCATACCAGTTTGACAGTGCTGGGGCTGGCACCCAGGGCTTCATGTGTGCTGAGTGGGCGCTCCATCAAATGCACTGTGTCCCGGAGACAGGGTCTGATGCAGCATGGAAGTGGAGGACAACCTTAAACTCTTGCTCCTCCTGCCTCTGCCTCTCAAGTAATGAAACGATAAGCTTTCCACCCCCTGAGATTTCAAGGCAGAAACTCAAGGAGGATGTGTCTTACCAGCAGGTTGTTTTGTCTTTCAGTGCTTGAGGCCCTCTGCGTGCTTAAACACTCTATCAGTGAGGCACGGCCATGGCTGTAGATCCTTCCGACCGGACAGCTCATCTGTCTGTTCTTTCTGTTTATTTTTATTTTTTATTTATTTTTTGACAAAGTCTCACGTTGTAGCCCAGGCTGGCCTTGAACTCACAGAATCCACCTGCTTCTACCTCCCCAGTGCTGGGATTAAAAACTATCCTGTCTAGCCCCGAGCAGCCACTTCTGACTGACCGATACTTCTTGATTTGTGTTCTCGGGACTCCTCATCCCCGTACACATTTACATCTGTCTTCTGAGACCCGAGCTTTCCGTTTAGCTGGTCCTCACCTGCGCCATGTCCTCGCCGGCTCCACTGGAGTCCTGGCTGGCGAGCAGGGCTGGCAGTGAGTCCCACACAGACGAGTGTCGGAGCCTTTCTGACCTGGGAAGATGAGGGCTGCTCCTGGAGAATGAAGCCCTGCTCCCAGCTCTACCAGGCTTCATCCTCTTGGTGTTTGCCTCTGTGCTTTCTAGAGTAGGGCAGGAGCTCCCCGTTTGCCAGGCCGGTTTCTGTGTGTGACAGTTTCCTCTTGCACTTTGGCAAGAGTTTTCAGAAGAGGAATGAAGTGGCCAGGGAGGTGGGAACATAGATCATGTCCTGTCTCAGACCCCTACGGGAGGAGGAAATGGGTCCCTTTATCAGGTTGTTGCTGTTGAAGGTTGGTACTCAGGGATGCTAAGAACATGGCTGTCCCCTTACCGGGGCTTCAGCGTCCTAGACCAGGCTCAAACCGACACCTTTCGATCCTTGGCCACTTCAGTCGGTTTTGCAGATTTGATTGTGATTTGAAACTGAACATTTTTCTTGCCATGACATCCATCCCCAAGGAATGCAAGTGCCAAGACCAACTCCGTGCCTTCCTCTGCCGCTTCTGTGGGCAAGCCTGCACTCTGGGGATCTCACATTGTGGAGCGGGCGGGGGATACGCCGAGAAACAAGGGTAGATGGCCTCAGAGGATGGAGGTTGGAAGAACCATGGGAAACAGACAGCAGCCAATGGTTAGGATGGGGTCAGGGCTATTGGCGGGAGGTC
Source organism: Rattus norvegicus (assembly GCF_021556685.1). Classification (NCBI taxonomy): domain Eukaryota; kingdom Metazoa; phylum Chordata; class Mammalia; order Rodentia; family Muridae; genus Rattus; species Rattus norvegicus. The sequence continues at coordinate 166,642,301 of NC_141538.1, forward strand.
TGGCTGTGAGCTTCATTCTGGATGTGACACTGGCTAAGGACTTGAACGTGAGGGGGCTGCGGGAAACTGGGCACGTTTTCCCAGATACAAGGACTGGCTGAGACCTGGGGTCAGAGGAGAGCGACTTGGCTGGAAGAGTGAGCAAGGGAGAGAACAGGACAGAGGTCAGAACAAGCTGCGCTTGCTTACCCTGACGGAATCGTGTAAGAAAGGACCAAAATGCAGCCTCCGAGGGCTTAGAGCAAAGGGCTTGACAAGCCTGCATGACATCGTCTGAGAACCTGCCACCTGCGTTGGCTTGAGGTGGGAAGGAGAGAGATCAATTAGACACGGTGATCAGAAAGACAGCAGTGCCCGCCCCTTGCCGTCCCTGGCTGGTGTGGGCACTGGGTGTGCACAGGCAATCCGGTGAGAGGCCTGTCTCTCATTCTCTGCTCCCTGTTCTCCTCACAGCACCAGGCGCTCTCGGAGTACCGGCCCATCTGGGAGGGGCGCCAGCTGCAGCGAGGCTCCCCCACCTCCATGGCTGATAAGAAACTGATCCTCATTCCCTTCATATTCATCTGCCTCCGGGTCTGGAGCACCGTGCGCTTTGTCCTGACCCTCTGTGGCTCCCCGGTTGTGCAGGCACCGGTGCTGGTTGTTCTACATGTACGTCTGTTCCCATGGGCCCTGCCACCCTACAGAGGCATCTCAGGTCCCAGTGTGTTAGCAGGATGGGCTTATGGGAAGCAGGGTAGCTCACTGTCCCTTCTGTGTCCCAAAGCGGGGGTGGTTTGGAGTGTCCACTCATCTTCAGTCACCTAGAGGGGCCCTGGCAGGGTTGACTGATCCTGGGTTCTTCTCAATGCAGAAGGCCTAAATGCAGGTCCAGGCTAGGTGACCAGTTTAGACCTGTTCAGGACTCTCTGGTTAAGGCCACACGTCTGAGCTCATCCCACGTTTAGAGGCAGGGATGGGAAGGTCATAGCAGCCCACCAACTCCCCATGATTGCCTTTCTGTGTTTACGCCCTTCCCCACCCCCACAGGGCATTGGAAACACCTTCCAGGGAGGGGCCAACTGCATCATGTTTGTCCTCTGCACCCGGGCGGTCCGCACAAGGCTCTTCTCTCTCTGCTGTTGCTATCCTCGGCCCCCCACCCAGAACCCTCCTGGGGCTTCCATTCCCCCCAAGATGGGGGAATCTCAGGAATCCAGACGGACCCCAGAAGTGCCCAGCACTTGAATAGTTGGTTTCCCTCACTGTTCTCGCTGGTGCTGCCTTCCTGGTTCCTGCTTCAGGATTCGGGGACCAAGCACACTGGAAGCCTCGCCTAGTGAAGCTCGGAGCCCCGTGGAGAGGCAGCCATCAGTGTGGACTCTTCCACCTCCCAGAATCACAGGCAGGCAGTGCATTCCTTGCACACTCGAGTCCCTTGGTTTAGTGGGGTTTGATTGTGTGAGCACAAAGACCGTGAGATTCAGCCATGCAGGATACTGCCCGGACACAGTTTCCCGGTGTCCCCGGGCCACCAGAGCTGTTTACAGATGGATCCACACCTGTGGACCCATCCCAGGCATGACCGAACATCTTCTTGGATCCCAGACATCACAGTATGGAGTCCAGGTTTGCCAGGGTGTTGAGAATCCCTAGAGACCCTGAGGGTAATCAGCAGTGCTGGTCAGCAGAGGGTAACATCCTTAGACTAGGTCCCAAGTCCACCCAAGTCACAGAGGAATGCCATCATTGATCAAAACCACCCAGGCCCACGCTCATGGGAATCTCACGGAGTCTCTGCGTGGGTCATCCGTCACCCCTCGATGTTTATTACATCTGAATTTCAGCACAGGCCAGAGTCCAGAGTCCTGGCCATTAGTCAATCACTTAGCATCCACGTCCCCTCCCAGTACTAGGACAGAAGGTAGCTCAGCTCCCAGTCCCTGTGGACGCCTGCTGTTCTCACAGAACCCTGTCCTCACGGTGACTCATACAGGGGTGAGTGGGGAGCGGGGTCTGGTTCTGCACTTTGCTTAGGAAAAGGTGGAACTGATTCTACCCCGAAGGTCAATGTTTTAAGATTCAGCCTCAGGCTGGACCTGTAGCTCAGTGTAGTTTCCAGGTTGGTCCTAGCACCCAAAATACAAAGAGCCTCTGTGTTTTGTTTTGTATTTATCTGGGGGATAGGATTCTGAGATGATTGCATTTTATTTTACGTTTTGAAACAGGGTCTCATGGACCTGCTGACCTGGAACTTGCTAGGTAGATCAGGCTGGCCTCAAACTCACAGAGATCCACCTGCCTCTGCCCCCTGATGATTAGATTTTTAAAAAATGTTTTGTTTTGTTGTGTTGTGCCTGCTTTTGTTGTGTTGTGCCTGTTAGGGCAGGTGCTCTGCCACTGAGTTCTATCCCACCCCCTCCCCCTCTTTTTTTGAGACAGAATCTCACTAAGTTGCCTAGGTTGGCCTTGAACTTGAGATTTTCCTACCTCAACTTCCCAGGAAGCTAGAACTGTAGCCTTGGGCTAACAAGCCTCGCCAGAGAGGGGCTTAACTGAGATCTGCGTCTCTTTTACTCAGTGTCATTTCCATCCACACATCCCTCATTTCAGAAGGCGCTACGAGCTGACTCGCAGGTTCTCAGGGTGGGAAGTGTGCAGTCAAGGTGAGGTAGCGCCCTTGGATTCTGTCAATGTCCCCACAAAGCCAAGAGGATGCTCAGAGCCTGGTAAAACGGCTCAAGATGAAAGCAGGTCACGCCGGGCCATCAGTTCCCGTCTCTCTCAGGAAAGGAATAGTCCCTCAGAGGGCTGTGTCCAGATGCTCTCTTTCTGGTTTCCTAAAGCATTTCTTTAGGAAAATCGACAAGAGGTGGGTTCCCTTTTGGGTGTCAAAGAAAGCTCCTCTATCTGCTTACAAAACCAGAACTGTGTAGGGCATCCTGAGGTCCTGTGAAGACATTACAGCCAATTTGTGCACTGTCAGCACGCAGCGGTAATGATCGCCTGGCTTCTGAAATGGATCGGAAATTCTAGGAATGTGTTTCCGGCGGAGGAGAAAATAACCTACCAAATACCACAGAGGAAATGACGTTGGGAGAAACCCAGCCAGACAGGGGCACTGTGGAGCCCTGGCTGTCTGGGGCCTTGCTCAAGGGAAGGCTTTGACAGGGACATCAGAAAGCCCTGGTCCTGGAGCCTAGGGCTTACCCAAGCTTTCTTTTAACGGTTGATGCCACTGGCCAGGATTCTGCCTGTAAACCCTCTACAAAGTCTGCATTTGATCTTTCCCATCAGCTTCTGGTGCTGCCATGTCACCTCAGGTGGCAGGTGGTGACCCAAGGCTTGGTGCCTGGCCTCTAGCCCTAGGAGCTCACAGACATCAACTTTGGCTCAGCCAGTGACCAAGTGGGTCTTCTGGGCACCCAGGGTTCATAACTGAAGAGGAAAGAAAGAATCCTCAGAGCCCGGAGGGGCCTTAGCTCCTGTGAGACCGCCAGCTCCCCTTCCCTTTGGTCAGCCTGGTGGGGTCCTGTCTCTGCCAGGTTGTGTTATTAATATTTGTCTGTCTGTCCCTCAGTCACCCAGATGTGACCTCAGCCTTAATGGGTGCTACAGCCCTTGCCATGCCCCCTCCTCCAAGCACTTTGTGAGCGTTCTGCTCATCAGCTGCTTCCCACCTCTGAGTCTCTGAGGCGCTGTGTGTGTGCGTGTGTGTGTGCGTGTGTGTACGTGTACGTGTGTGTGTACGTGTGTGTGTGCGTGTGTGTACGTGTGTGTACGTGTGTGTGCATGTGTGTGCACACCTGTGTACGTGTGTGTGCGTACGTGTGTACGTGTGTATGTGTGTGTGTGTGTGTGTGTGTGCATGTGTGTGCGTATGCTCTAGCATTTAGCTGTTTTCCCATCCCTTTTTGTTCTGTTTTTTTAAGTTTTGAAACAGAGGGTTCGTACTAGTTGTTCAGACAGGCCTTAAACGGTTTTACTGTTTCTGGGATTGCAGGTCTATGCCACCCCCAGCCAGCTTTTAAAAGCATTTTAATTTGTTCTCTCTCTCCCTCTCTCAATCTCTCTCTGAAATAAAAATAAAAATTATTATGTGTCCGAAGTTCAGAGTACAAATGAGTCCATTATGTCTTTGTTTTGGTGTGTGTGAGTGAGTGTTTCGAGTGTGTAAGTGCACCTTAGTGAGTGTGTATGTGCAGTGCCCTTAGAGGCCAGAGGGAGTCTGATCTCCTGAAACTGGATTCACAAATAGTTGTGAGCTCTGGGTAAAGGGAACTAAGCCTGGGTCCTTTGCAGGAACAGCTGATGCTCTTCACTGTTGGGCTTCACTGTTGGGCTGGCTCTCCCCCGTCCCCCTCTTCAAACGATTCTGTGAGCTCACGGTTGTGGCATAATTAAACCTAGCATGAGATGTTTTGGAAGTGTGACGTCAACTCTCCGTGAAAGCCCAAACTCTTGCTGTTTTAAATTAATCCCACCAGTCATTTTCCCCCTGCGTTTGCTAAACTGAGTGAAGCCACCTGAGGGTGGCTGGGACCTGGAGAACCTTCTTTTAAGGATATAGTCACTGGCCACATGTTTAGGCCTTGCCAACCGATACTTGAGAAGGTGTGGGTACCTGCTCTGTTTGGCTGCAGCAACCCCACCACCACCACCACCACCACCACCACGTCTGTCCTTAGGTCCCAGGCTATGGTCTATAGCCCTGGAGTCACAGCCCTTTTCCATCACAGCCTTTCACCCCTGGCAGCTGGTTTTCAGACACTGTTTCCCATCCTCCCTGACCCTCTGTGACCCTCCTCAACCTTGTATGACTCTCTGTGACCCTCCATGACCCTCCCTGGCCCTCCATGACCCTCTGACCCTCCACAACCTTGTATGACCCTCTGTGACCCCTTCTCAGCCCTCCCTGACTCTCTGTGACCCTCCCTGACCCTCCACAACACTCCTTATCACTGACAGCCATGACTCTCCATCCTTTCTGCCTGACCCGACTGCCAACCTCATTCTGAATGCCAACTCCTGTCTTCTCCTGCCGTACCCCAACTCCATGTAGACCATGAGTCTGAACCTTTGTTTCTCACCGCTGGCATCAAAGGAAAAGCAGCCACATAGGATCCATGTATCCAGTCCCTGGATGTGGCGTGCCAGGCCTCCCTGACCTGGTGCTTTTCCCCGTCTCCCAAGCTGTCTCTAACCTTCTCCTTGCAGGAAGAGCAGCGTGCTGCTCCATAGTGCCCCTGTACTTAGTGACCTCTTTCTGCCCTTACCCAGTGGACACCCAGCAGGATGACGTCTTGTGCCCACAGATTCCCCAACAGGGATCTAAGTTGTACATTTTCTTCTGGGACCGTGTGTTCCAGGGACCAGCCCAGCATGCACCTGTGACCTAGTTTCATCTCCGTTGCTGTAATAAAATATCCTGACAAAAAGCAATGAGAGGCTAAGCCTGGTGGCTCACACCTCTCGTCCCCGTGCTTGGGTGGTAGAGGCAGGCAGATCTCTGAGATTCAAGACCAGTCTTCATAGAGAGTTTCAGGCAAACCAGGGCTACATGGTATCTCAAAAAAAACAAAACAAAACAAAACAAAAAAAACAAAAAAACAAAAAAAAAACCAAACCAAAACAAACAAACAAACAAAAAAACCAAAAAAAAAAAAAAACTTAGCAAAAAGGTCTGCTTTAACTTGCCAATGGACGTTACATATATAGTCTGTCATTTTAGGAAGTTGGAAAACCTCAAGGCAGCAGAGCGACGAATGCATGCACATATACTGATCATAGACAGCCCAGGACCCTACCAGAGAATGGTACTGCTTCCTCTCAGGCTGGGTCTTCCTACATCTTTTAAGGCAAGAAAAATAACTTCCCACAGGCATGCTGCTTTAGTCAGGGATCTCCATAGTCACAGAATGTATGTCTCTATATATTAAGGGAGTTTACTGGAATGACTTACAGTCTGCAGTTCACCTCGCCCAATAATGGGCAGCTGTGAATGGGAAGTCCAAGACTCTAGTCATTGCACGGTCCCACAAGGCTGGGTGTTTCAGCTGGTCTTCTGTAGAAGTTGGGCTGGCAAGTAAGTGCAAGCAAGGGATTTATTTATTTATTTATTATAAGTCCACTGTAGCTGTCTTCAGACATACCAGAAGAGGGCATCAGATCCCGTTACAGATTGTTGTGAGCCACCATGTAGCTGCTGGGAATTGAACTCAGGACCTCTGGATAAGCAGTCAGTGCTCTTAATCACTGAGCCGGCTCTCCAGCACAAGGGGGAAAGCCTTCCTTCTGCCATTGTCCTTATGTGGGCCTCCAGCGGAAGGTATGGCCCAGATTAAAGATGTGCACCACCACGCCCAGACCTAAACTGTTCCTTACTTGGAACTTGCTCTGTCCCAGGCTGGCCTCAGTCTCCCAGGATTAAAGGCATGTACTACCTTGCCTGGACCTAAGCTTTTTATGGCTACTGTGCCTCAAGGTCCAGATCAAAAGCGTGTATCATCCCATGTCTAGATCTGGATCAGAAGCCTGTGTCTTCAAGCCTCAAGATCCAGATCACGGGTGTGCCCTCCATTTCTGGACTGTAGTTCATTCCAGATGCAGATGCAGTCAAGGTGACAACTGGAAGCAGCCGTCACACGTGCTGTCTCTATAGGTAGTGTTTTCTGAGTAGTTATGAGGACCGGAGTTCAAGTCCCACACCCACTGAAAAAGTAAGCATGATGATTGTACCTATAACCCCAGCACTAGGGAGGCAGAGACTGGAGGGCCCCTGGGTCTTACCGGATGCCAGTCTGATCGGCCAGCCCCAGGTCCCAGTGTGAGACCCATTCTCGAAAGATGACACCGAGGAATGACACCCGATGCTGTCCTCTGCCTCCACACGAACACACGTGCACACACATGCACACACAAAGAAAAAAGGAACCGGGCTGGAGAGATGGCTCAGTGGTTAGAGCACCGACTGCTCTTCCAGAGGTCCTGAGTTCAAACCCCAGCAGCCACATGGTGGCTCACAACCATCTGTAATGCGATCTGGTGCCCTCTTCTGGTGTGTCTGAAGAGAGTGACAGTGAATATAAGAAAGAAAGAAAGAAAGAAAGAAAGAAAGAAAGAAAGAAAGAAAGAAAGAAAGGAAGAAAGAGAGAAAGAAAGAAAGAGGTAGAAGGGAGAAGCAGGCAAGGGTAGGATGTATGGCCTGGCAGAGAGAACTTGCCTTGAGTGAATGGTCCCAGGGGCCAGGTCACTAAGCACTTCCTGCTACCAATACCAGGCCTGGAGAGAGACTCCAACCTCAGCCCCTCCCGTTAATCATATCACCGGGTGATAACACCGACCTCCCAAGCTCAGTTCCGTGTTAGCTAGGTAATCATGGGACCAAGATGATCCCAGAGCATCACACAAAAACAACTGGAGAAAGCCTCGAGGCCCAGATCGCCACTTCCACCGCTCGTCAGCCTGTCTTGGTTAATGAAGCCAACCTGAAGATTCCAGTTCCCGCCTGACCGGCATGGAAGACGTCACAGATGATGCCAGGCACAGCCTTGGGTGTCAGTGGGGACCCTGGAGTATTTTTGTTTGTTTGTCGTTTGTTTGTTTTGAGATAAGGTCTCACTATGTAGCTCTGTCTCATCTGGAACTCACTATGGAGACCAGGCTGACCTTGAACTCAGATTTGCTCTTCCTGCCCCTGACTCCTGAGTGCTGGTATTAAAGGCACGTGCCACGATATCTGGCTAATGTAACATTTCTTTTAAAAGATTTATTTATTTTATGTATGTGAGTACCCTGTAGCTGTCTTCAGACACACCAGAAGAGGGCATCAGGCCCCATTACAGATGGTTGTGAGCCACCATGTGGTTGCTGGGATTTGAACTCAGGACCTCTGGAAGAGCAGTCGGTGCTCTAACCACTGAGCCATCTCTCCAGCCCCCTAATGTAACATTTTTTTATGTGTAAGTGTTTTGCCTGCTTGTATGCCTGTGTTCCATGAGTATCCTAGCACTCCTGGAAGTCAAAAGCAGGGTCAGATCCTGGGAATTGGAGTTGCTGGGAGTTTTGAGCCACCACGTGGATGCTCGGAACTGAGCCTGAGTCCCCTGGAAGGGTAGCCAGTGCTCTGAGTCCATTCCCCAGCCCAAAACTTTTTAATTTAAATAATTAATTAAGGTGTACAGTCATTCTGTCTACATGTATGTATGTGCACCATTGCATGTCTGGTGCCCTCATCGGCCAGAGAAGGCCGTCAGATCCTCAGAGACCGGAGTTACAGATGGTTATGAGTCATCACGCGGGTACTAGGAATTGAACCAGGGTCCTCTAGAAGAACAGCCAGAGCTCCTAACCACTGAGCCATCTCTCCAGCCTAATAAGGACTCCTGTTGGTGCTCTATTCATACAAGCACTCCTGGCAATTTCTTACACTCATGCTGCCAGAGAAGGAGGGAGGACCAGAGTTTCTTCCTGGTAGATAGCAGAGCCAAGAGCTTGCCTGGGCTCCCTGTGCCAGGGTTTAGTCACCAAAGATTCCATGGTTGGCTAGGACAAGCTGACAAAGGCGAGTTACAAAATATATAAGGATTAGTTACAAAATATATAAACTTACTAAACCCAAAATGCAATCAGTAAAACTACCCACTAGGCTGGCATACATCGCAACTTGTGTATTTCTCTCTCTGTAGAGGTGAATAGGAATGTAGGCAGATTTCAGGAGTGAAATGGTCCTGGGGAGAGTGTCCCCTGGAGGCAGGAACTATCGTGTAAACATATTACATTTGAGGTACATCCAGGACTGGTATTAGGAATGGAATCTAGGGCCTCGCACGCTAGGCAAGTGTTCTCTGAGCCACACCCCAGGCCCAGGGCTACTTTGCACAATTGTCTGGTTTTGGTTTTTGGTTGTTTAACAGGTTCCCAGACCTTAGTGGCCCCCAAATCTTAGAGAGCCCCTCAGACTTTAGCACAACTGATTCCGTGATGGAAATACCATTCAGGCCGTAAAACTCAACTCGTAGACCTCACCTCCAGCCAAAACGAAAACAAAGGCCTGATCTAGAAAAGTCTGGGGGCTGGGGATTTAGCTCAGTGGTAGAGCGCTTACCTAGGAAGCGCAACGCCCTGGGTTCAGTCCCCAGCTCCGAAAAAAAGAACCAAAAAGAAAAGTCTGTAGTTCTGGACAAATTTCTGAATGCACTTTTGCTTCTGTAGCTCTGCTTCTGGCTAACTGTTCTTGTTAACTGAATTGTGCCAACCTAGGACATGGCTTTTGCGCTTTAAAGCTCATTCTGAAAACAACTTAAGGCTACACTGAGATCCCAAACACCCAGTGTGGTCGCCAGATGGCTAAAAACAGCTTTCCATTGGCTCACGCCTCCATCCACGCAGTCTCCTCTGTCAGATACCTGACCACAGTAATTGTCCTGAGTGGTTGTTTTCTGTGTTTCGTTTTGTTTGTTTTTCCGTCTTGAAACAAGCTAGAGGAGACCTCAGTTGAGAAAGCGCCTCCATCAGATTGGCCTACAGGCAGGTCTGTGGGACATGTTCTTGATTAATGATGGATGGGGGGTGGAGGGGTGCGTCTCAACTGTGGGCAACGCCGTTCCCCAGCAGGTGTTCCTGGGTTGCAGATATAAGAAAGCCAAACAAAGCGGTAAGTAAGCACCGGTAAGTAAGAACACCTCTGCCTTAGCTCCTGACGCCAGGTTCCTGCCTCCAGTCCCCGCCCTAATGTTCTGACGCCCCACATGATGGACTGTAGGCTTGTAGATAAAAATGACCCTTTCTTCCCCGAGTTGCTTTGAGTCAGTGTTTTATCACGACAATAGAAAGCAAACTAAGACAGGGTGGTTGAGACAGAGTCTCATGTAGCCCAGGCTGGTCTCTAACTCACTACATAGTTAGGGTTGGCACTGAGCAGATCCCTCTGCCTCAACCTCCCCAGAACTGATATTACAGGTACGCACCACTATACCCAGATGACTTTTCTTTTCATTGCGTTACCTGGGCTTTAACCAAGCTCCAGAATCAAGTACCCTTTCAGCCCCTGTTGCTGGGGTTACAGGCTTGTACGTACCATTGCACCCCAGCCTCTGGCAGTCTTTCTTTGAGTAGATCGTTAGAGCAGCGGGTAGAGATGCAAGGCAGTTATGTTCTTGTTCAGTTCTGCCTTTATGCAGATAAGATACCAGAGAGAGCTACTCACTGGCCCTAGGGGAACAACCCTGCCTCTTCTCTCCTCACCCCCTTGGCCACCATCCCAGAAGGAAGCACAGACAGGCAAGAGAGTCCTCCCATGATCTGCTGGGGAAGCATCAAGGAGAGAGGGTGAGTCGGCCTTGGGCTGGGCACAAATCTGGGAGAAAGTGTTTTGGAGCTCGGGTCTCGTTCTGTATAGTTCAGGGGGTGCTGGAACTCCCGTTCACCTTCCTGTCTGGGACTCCTGGTGTTGGAATTATCAGCTGGCACTGCCAAAACCATCTTGGATTTATTGACGGGTGACATTCAAAAAAAACAGAGGGTGATGCTTCTCAGATATTTGTGTCAGTCTTAAGTGATGGGAGATCTCGGGAACACAGACATCCTAGGCCTGTGTATCTCGTAGCTGAGACAGGATCAAACTTAGGCTGGTAAACCGCAGCCCCACCCAGTCGCCCCCGCCTCATGGCCTTTCTATATTATCACGGCTAACCTCAAATTTACTTCAGCTTTCCTAGAGCCGGGCTTGCCAGATTATTCGTGGTACTGGGGAGGGAATCTAAACTCTCACACGTGCAAGGCCAGTGCCCTCCACAGAGCTACACTTTCAGCCTTCTTCGGACTCTCTGAGGTGGAGTGTAGCAAGTCTGCTAATGACTTCTAGTTCCGTTTGGATTGCGATGATGCTCGAGGCTGTTGTGAAGTATGCTTGGGTGTCTACATCCAGGCCTACTGTAAATATGTGGCGGGCTCACGCAGGAAACACTGAGAAGTCATTAGATAGCATCCTCAAACCTGAGACAGGGTCTCACTAAGTTACCCAGACTTGCTCAGAAGTCGTTCTAAAGCCCACCCAGCCAAGACCTGAATTTTCTTAATCCTCCAGCCTCAGCCTTCTAAAGGATTAAATGTGTCTATCACTGTGCTCATCCCCAACATTGCCTTTCCGACCAGCTCCCTGGTGATATGGCCCACGGACTCCTCGCCTGGAGGACCTCCAGGAGCCCTGAGAGTGTGGGCTGTTGCTTGTAGTTTTGAATGCAAGGGGGAAGCTGTGTGGCTCCCATGATGCGGCTGGCTTCCACAGCACACTGCCCTGGCTGGGAAGGTAGGAAATGGAAGACAGGTTATCTGGAGTCTTTCCCCTTGCTGCTGAGTGATTGACAGCACAGTCAGGGGGTGGAGTCGTACTGCTCGCGCCGACCTGTGTGCTGATTTGAAGATTTCACTGTTTGTTCTGCCCTCTGGTGGCCTTGAGGCGCACAGCGCCACACAGCGGTTACCTGAGACCTCTCACATAACACTGAGGAACCCTTCCCTGAGGAGATGGAAACCCTGTCACCTCCTCCTAGGGACCCGAAGTTTCTGTTTAAATGGAATCATGTGAGGTCTTCTGTGTAGATTTTAACGCTTTTTTGAAACTGTTTTTATTGAAGTAACATTGTGTTACTTTCCCCCTCCCGTCCCTCCAGTCCTTCCCAAATACTCTCTCTCCACCAGCAAATAGATTTGCTTGCTTTGTAGTGCTGGGGATCAAACCCCAGCAACATGCACATAGGAGACGTCCTATCCCTGAAATGCACCCGTTAAATGGTTAAGCTGGAGCAATAGCTCAGAGGTTAAGAGCACTGACTGCTCTTCCAGAGGACCTGAGTTCAAATCCCAGCAACCACATGGTGGCTCACAACCATCTGCAATGAAATCTGATGCCCTCTACTGGTGTGAGCTACAGTGTACTCATATCTAATAAATAAATAAATCTTTAAAACAAACAAACAAAAAAGGACCCTGGTTCAGTGACTTCCCTGCATATGACAACTCACAGTCATCTGTAACTTTAGTTCCAGGGGATCTGGTCCCTTCTTCTTGTCTCTTCAGGCATATTACTCACACGGTACACACGTACACATGAAGGGAGAACATTGTTACACACAAAAAAAAATTTGTATAAAGTGTTTAAGATAGCTGAGGTGATATTGAAGAAGCTGAGGCAGGGGGATTATGTAAGTTCCAGCTATATCCATGTCCAAGGCAGTCCTGGCTTCTAACCCCCAAAATAACCATGAAAAGATGAAAGGGCTAGAGAGATCACTCGGTTATCAAATACTTGTCTTGCAGAGCATGGGTACCCGGGTTCGATCCACAGAGCATCTGTAAACACTGAGGCAGAGACAGGGGACTGCAGAACCTGGCTCGACAGCCAGTCTAGCCTGAGCTGTAAGCTCCAGCCAATGAGATGCTTTATCTCAAAGGATGTGGGCAGTGATTCTGAGGTTGTCTTCTGGCCTCCAAAAGAGTGTGTACACGCATGCACATACACCACACACAAATACTTGAATTTTTAAAAGGTAAATAGAATAAGGCCCAGCCCCTATGTGTTCTCTAACCACATTAAAATTAAAAGGTTATGATGTTTATTTTTTGGGTCGGGGGCAGGTAGAGGGATGGCTCCACGGTTACGGTATCTCTTGGCTTTCTGGAGGACTGAGCTGGGTCCCTAACGCCGTGTCAGGCACCTCACAGCCACTTGGAACTCTGACATCTCTGGCCTCCAAGGGCACCCACATACACAGGACAATATCTGCACATACACACAAATAAAACTAAAAGCAGTACACCCTTTAAAAATAACTAAAGGGGGGTTGGGGATTTAGCTCAGTGGTAGAGCGCTTGCCTAGCAAGCGCAAGGCCCTGGGTTCGGTTCCCAGCTCCAAAAAAAAGAAAAAGGGAAAAAAAAATAATTAAAGGAACTTTTTTTTTAAACAAAGAGGCCACGCTAAATCATCAGAGGCCATGCGAAGTTGCTGAGAGCTGTAACAATCCGGATCTCACGCCGTGGGCCCGTGATTCTGAGGAACGCACCCTGCTTGCCCACTGTACCCTGTAATAGACAAGGTCAAATTCTGTTCTTGGTAAAGGAAAAGCACGGAGCAGGCTGGTCATGCTTCTGGAACGTCCACACCTGGTGCGGATGGTAGGCTCCCTGCTTCAGAGACGTTGGTTCGCAGCGTGGACAGCTGCTGAAGTGATGACCAGGCAGAAACTCCTGCTCTCGATTCTTCCTCGCATTCATTACTCAGTGTTTGGACTTGGATCCTCCCAGCCAGGGGACGCGCCCCCGAACAGTATAGCTAGGAACAGGGGACAGGTGACAGAAGAAACGTTGGGTGAGCATTGGACTTTAGACATCCCACGTCAACCTCCCTCTCAAGACAAGGTTCGACACAGCGGCGTGGCTGAAGAATGGGTGTGCTTGGACCTTGTTATAACCCTTTCCTTATCAAAGCCTGGAAGAGAAATGACTGGTGCCAGATCCTACCCGAAAACAACCTCCCTTACACGCCTGCCTCACGCCGTGCCCTCGGAGGGCATCAGGGCTTTTCCACTACCCCATGCATACGCATTGCTGAGTAACAATGCCCCATGGCACGGAAAGATAACGGCTTACAGAGAGGCCAGTCGGTGCTCAATAGGGGAATGCTATCTAATTTGAATGCCAACAGAAGCTGGGAAACCTCCACCAGCATCCAGCAGCACACCAGGGCCCTCGGGTCACTCACTGCCTTTAAAATCTGAAGGGGTGGGGCTGGGGATTTAGCTCAGTGGTAGAGCGCTTACCTAGGAAGCGCAAGGCCCTGGGTTCGGTCCCCAGCTCTGAAAAAAAGAACCAAAAAAAAAAAGTAATTACCTTTGTTTGGGGCTGGGGATTTAGCTCAGTGGTAGAGTGCTTACCTAGGAAGCGCAAGGCCCTGGGTTCGGTCCCCAGCTCCGAAAAAAAGAACCAAAAAAAAAAAAAAAAAATCTGAAGGGGTGGCAGTGTGGCCCAGTGGTAAAGACTGAGCCTGACCTACACCGGTATGAGACATAAAACAGTTGGGGCAGAGTCAGAACAAAGCCGTGTATGGAACTATCCCTACACTTCTCCATCCCTCTGCCAGTTGAGATGTGCAATCCCAGCACTCGGAGAATCAGGAGTTCGGATGACGTTTGGATCAACCTGGTTACCCGAGACAACCACCAAGAAATGGGCGATATGTATGACTCAGTGTCATATGAACTCTTGTTTTAACAGGTCTGATGTCCTCTTCTTGGCTTCCTCGGGTTATCAGGCATGCACAGGGTGCACATACACACATGCAGGCACACACTCGTAGACCATTTAAATTAAAATTAATATTAAAAAAAACTCCACCAAAAAAATCGCATGTTATCATTTCATCGAATTTTTTGCTTTCCCATTTACAGCTCAGCAGATGAACCCAGGGGCTATTCACGTTGGGCATCTGAATTATACTCTCAGTTCCCCTCCCAAGCGTTTTTCTTTGAGCCAAGACTGGCGGCTACTCAAAATCTTCCCACCTCAGCATTTCTGGTGTTGGAATGAAGGGTATGCACCACCATGTCCAATGTGATGTCAATTTGTGGCAACCTAGAATCATCTGAGACAAGAGCCTGGGCTGAAGAAATGCCCAGATCAGGCCTGTGGACATGTCTTTAGGGGATTGTCTTGATTGTTGATTGACATGGGAAGTCCCAGTCCACTGTGGGCAGCACATTCCCTAGGCAAGAGATCTTGCACAATTCAGAACAAGTAAAAGCTACAAAAGAGCAGCAGGCAGCAGGGGTGTGTTTGTTTCTTTCTGCTCTTGACTGACTGATGTGACTACTGACTGAGTTCCTGCCTTGAGCCATCCTCAGTGATAGACAGTAATCTGGGACTGTAAAACAAACTAACTAACCAAACCCTTCTTCCCCTAAGTCGTTTTTGGCCAGGATATTTTATCACAGCAATAGAAAGGAAACCAGGACACCTGGCTTGTCCCAAATTCTAAATACCTTCTCTATGTTCAAGAACGAAAAAAAAAAAAAAAAAAAAAAAAGCAAGCTCCTGAACTCAAGAGATAGAGGCGGTGGATCTCTGTGAATTTAAGGCCAGCCTCATCTACCTAGTGAGATTCTGGACAGCTAGGGCTATATAAAGAGACATTGTCTTAAAAACAAAAGCAAACAAAAACAGACAAAGGGCTACACTACAGGCACTGACAGTTGTCTGTCTGTCTATCTCTCCTGACTCCTTTCAATGCCCTACCCCTTTCCTTTATGCTCTTCAGACAACCTCAGTTAGCAACTCCCTCACTGCAAAGCACTGGCTCTCAGCTCACACCGTCCTGGTCTGGAGCCCCCCACGACCAGAGTACTCTTCCCACCCCACCCCCAACTTGCTGCTCAGCTCCCACCTCAACTCCCGGGTGCCTGACCTGCCAAGAGCCTTCACTCTTCCTGAGTTACTCAGTTTGTTCATTTGACTAAACTCCATCTGCTGCTTAATTTTTTATCAATTGACTTGAGAAGAGAGACCTCAGTTGAGAAAATGCCTCCATCTGATTGGCTTGTGGGCAAGTGGGGGGTGGGAGCATTATGTATGGATGTTGCAACCTCTGAGCAGGTGGTCCTGGGATGTATCAAAAGAGCAAGCCAAAGAGAAGAGCCAGCAAACAGTGTGCCTCCGCCGTCTGCGCCTCAGTTCCTGGTCTAGCTTGAGTTTCTGCGGTGGCTTCTCTCAAGGATGTACTGTGATCAGCTGAAACAGCACTTTCCTTCCTAAACTGCTTTTGGTTGTGGTTTTTACCACAGCAACAGGAAACGAACTAGGACATTCTGCTTCCCCAACGAGAGTCTGAGCCCCAAGTGACCAGGGCTATTTTTTATCCATTTTCTCTCTTCCCTAGTATAGCAAAAAGGCTCAGTAAATAAAAACGCAGACTAATAGGAAAATCATACATCAACTCACATCTCAGAAAAAGCAGCTTCCAAACTTTGTTTTCCTCTCCTCCCCTCCCCCTCCCTTTTCTTCCTAATTTTTTGTTTGTTTATTTGTTTGTTTGTTTGTTTGTTTTAGATAGGGTCTCACATAGCCCAGGCTGTCTATTTAAGCATGACCTGGATCTTCTGAGAGCCTGTCCCCACCTCCCAAGTGCCGGGATTGTAGGCTGGGCCCCCACACTGGGCAAGACACTCATTCTGAACGTGTGTGCTGGCAAAGTTTCTGTGTTGTATTACCAATCATTTTGGAATTGAGATCTGAGACCTAAGTCTACAATCCCAGAATTTTTGGCTAACTTGTTTTCCCACTTTGAGGAAACTTAAGGGCTGGAGAGATGACTCAGCAGCTAAGTGCACTTTTTCTTCTGGCAGAGGACCCAGGTTTGATTCCCAGCACCCACATGGTGGCCCAGAACCATAAAAGTCTAGTTCAAGGGGGTCTGTTACTCTCTTCTGACCTAAGCAGGCACCAGTTACCATGTGGTGTGCACACATATGTGAGGGCAAGACACGCAGATAAAATGACATAAATCGAAATTTTAAAATATCTTAGAAGCAACTTAATGTAAAAAATCTGGAGGATGCTTGGTGGGCTCTGGGTATCTCATATCCTTCCCCACAGTGGATCAAAGGCTTCCTAAAAAGAAGGGCATTGAAGAAGGCCCTCTAGAGTCCAGCCCCAAGAACTGTACCTGCCCCTACCTTTTCTTTTTAAGGCAATCTCTTGGCTCTTATCAGAGATGGCTCTGAAACCCAGGTCAATTTCCTGGAAAATATTAGTAATTTGTCATATACATTTCTTCAACCCGCCTCATTCTGTGCTCTGTAATTCACCAAAGTGTCCTTAGGTTCATTGGCGCTTACTAAAGACCGTTTCAAATGCCCCGTTGGGCGGGAGGCTCAGACCTGTAACCCTTAACATTTGGGAAGCCAAGGCAGGACCATCTTAGATTCAAGGCCAGCCTGGACTATACAGTGGATTCCTGAGCAGCCTGGACTACAGAATGGGACCCTGTCTCAAAACACAAACAAACAAACAAACAAACAAACAAACAAACAAAAACGCAAGTATAAAAATGAATCCCAGAGCTAAAATACAGTGGCGGATTTTATTCCTCATCCAGAAGCCAGAGAAGCAAGGGCAAGATGGCCAGGCAAGCTTCAGCAGCTCTGAAAACCATGAAGATCCACCCACACACTTCCAAACCAGAAGCACAGGTTACTGTGTCCCCAAGAGTGCTCACTAGTCACCTTCCAGCCCTAGAGTCTGTTGGCCATGGCTTGGCTGGCTCCTGAAACTGGGGACAGGTTCTTCAGGGGACACAGAAGACAAATCTGTAGAATAACTTCCAAGAGAGCCCTGAGGGTGTCCTTGGGGCAAGGTCCATGATTCCTGTGGGCAGGCGCAGTTGTCAGCCCAAAAGACCATTCAGGATGAGGAGAACCAAAAAGAGTCGCCAGCTCCCTCCAGGGGACATGGGGCCCCATGCAGCTACACCACCCCTCCCCCCCCTTCCCTGCCCCCTACCCGGCTCAGCTCAAGCGCAAGTGCTCTTGGGACTCAGGATGAGTGTTGGTCACGCTGAATTGCGATCACGCTGAACTGCGACTGCGCAGGCACCAGATCCCACTGTCTGGATACTTCTCTCAGGGTCTAACCACAGACGGGCACCCACCCACCCTGTTGAGGAAGTTGAGGCAGGGATTGAACCCTAAGCTTTCAGATCTCATCTTACCGCAAAACAGGCAGAGAGAAGAGAAATAGTTGGGGGCCAAGAAGCTGGTCTTTGCTCTCCCAAGACTGCAAACTCAGCTCTTTATTTCTGTACCCCACCTCTCTCTCCCACCCCACGAAGTGACATCACCCTCAATCTTCTTTTCTTCGGAGTGTTTTTTTTTTCTCCTTCAAACTATTTGAAATATATGAAAAACTCTGGTCCTGTCACGCCTTATTTGGAGACCCACATGTTGGAGAGGGAACAAAAACAACGAAGTTTTCCTGGAAGGAAACACCCCCACTGTCCATTGCCACCCCAGCAGATCTACACTTCTGGACTCAAAGTGGGCTCCTGATAAACTGCTGAAGGGTGAAGGCGGGGAAGAAAGACACCCGCTGACTGACCTCGGGCTACAGTAAATAAATCAAAGGAGCATGTCTAACAAGGATGAAAACCTGCGGGCCTGGTGGGACTTTGCTCTGGATTTGGCCACTTCGTCCAGACAGCCCCATAGCAGCTGAACACGTGCCGAGCGCAGGAGCCCGTGGTGGCCAGCCTGTGGGCAGATTGCTGGACCCAGACCAACCTCTGGTGACCCCTGCACTGCAAAGAAGAGGACGAGGTATTGACTACTTTCCCAATACTGAAAAGTGTATCTCACCGCGCCACTCAGGGTTCCTTAAAAAGACAATAAAGTTTTCTCCTCAAACAGTGTTACTTAAGGCCACGGTATAGCTCCGGACTTAGAACACAGGGATCCACACTCAGTCTCCAGCAATGATAATAATAATAATAATAATAATAATAATAATAATAATAATAATCTATTAATAATAATAACGATAATAATAATAGTTTCGGCATGGTTGCTTGGGCAAGAATCGACTCTCCACTAGGGACACTTGGCTGTAGACCTCGTGGTGGGCACCACTAGGCTAAGCCTTTACGACCCACATCTGTTGGCCCATTATCTAATGTGGCATAGGGCCAGTAACAGCTGTTGGTGCCCGTGTGTTCCAGACAGAAATACCCTTTCTAGTCAGTCTTTCAAGGCCGTGACTGGTGAAGACTTGAGCAGTGGGAACCGTTTCCCCTGGGTACCTCGCTGAGCCGGCAGTTTCAGGGGACCCACTGGCTTAGCCGAACTCTAGATGTCTAACTTAAAAGCAGAAATGAAAGGAAGGGCAGTTTGCCAGTGCCCGAAAGGGTTACTCTGATTTAGACTGGCAATAAAAATGCGATTGGCTAAGAGTTGGCACGGCCAAAGGGCAACCTAAATATCTTCCCTCCCCGAACAGCACAGCTGACACTTTGAGGAGGTGAGCCAGCTGCAGGCTACCCTTGCAGAGCAACGATGGAGAAAGAGGATCAAGAGAAGACAGGGGTGAGTGTGTGGCCGGCTGGCGGCAGCCAGAGCCACCAGGCGCCCGTGGGACTCCCGGGCGCTCTGGTATTGCAGAGCCTGCCCTCAGCTGGATGCTCTGTCTGGGAGAGGGCAGCTTGCTCAGAAGCCCAAATAGTGGGGTTTTAGAGGAGTCAGGGCAATAATGTTTGTAGACAGACACCCGTCGGGAATCCTGCCACTGAAACAGCTGTTGGGAAAGTGCCAGGAACTGGGCTGGGGAGAACGGGCCAGCTTGCAAAGTATTTGCAAAGGGTCCATAAAGTCCAAGGTGAAGCAGGTACGGCTCACACTTGTGGCTTAGCCTTGCAAGGGAGAGATAGGAGATAAGGAGTTTGAAGTTAATCTCAGCTACAGAAGGAATTAAAAGCCAGCCTAGGCTGAAGACCCTGTCATAAAAAAATATTTTTTTCTTTTCTGTTCCAAACTCACAGTGTAACTGGAGACTAGGGGTAGATTTCCTTGGCTGAGAAAAATTTCTGGTGCCAACAAGGTAACAGGAATCGATGAACTCATTCAAGGAATTGGTATTTTAACGCTTCCCATGGCGTTTGCTCATAAGTGGGTGGGGAGGAGCAGGCATCGGTGTGAAATGTTATTTATCAAGGTCCTTAACACGTGCACTGGAAGCTCGGCCTATGGCATACAGAGTGGGCGTGGGTTTGGGAGGGAGAGGCACCTGTGATTGGTTCCAGCTCCTCCCTGATTTAGCTGCGGCTAAGACCTTGGCAGGATGCATCGTTTCGATAATTTAGTTATGGAGACAGTTTGTGCCTCTGAGACTGGAACTCCTCAAACTCCTGATCCTCCTGCCTCTGACTCCCAAGCACTAGGGTTGTAGGGGTGTGCCATCACACCTAGGTGCTTATCTCTTTTGGTGACTTCGTCCGCGCCATCCCCTGGGTGCTGGAACGCTTGACAATGCACAGGAGGTGTCTGGCCAGGACTGAGACCTCTGGCCAATACTACTGCTTGGTTTGTCCTATGGTGCAGATGACCTCACTATTGACGCTGGGCATGGGATATCAATGGGGCTGCCTACAATGATGAGGAGTATCCCACTTTACTTCTGGTACAGGGCAGAATTCATCCCTCCCAGAAACCCAGAATTAGAGTCGACCCAGGAACTTGTTTGGTTCTGGTTTTTTGTTTTTTGTTTTTTTTTTTTTTCGGAGCTGGGGACTGAACCCAGGGCCTTGCGCTTGCTAGGCAAGTGCTCTACCACTGAGCTAAATCCCCAACCCCAGTTTGGTTCTGTTTTTGCTGTTTGCTGATTTCCCAGTGCTGGGGGCTGAAGCCAGAGCTTCATGCACGATAGGCAAGTGCTTCACCACTGAACCATCCCATCTCTGGGCAACTGAGATTCCAGGCCTGTGCCGCTACCACCCAACCTGTCTGAGATTGTCCTCCTGCCTGAGAAAGTGTCGGATGGGTCAAGTGTCAATCACCCATATTTGATAGGAAGGCATCCAGGAGTAGAGACTTGAATGTTCAGGGTCACAAGAGTTCCAGCGCCTCGGAAGGAAACAACCCAGACAGCCACTAGCATGGGGCGTGGGCTGACCTTGGCTGCCTGCCCCTCAGTGTCCAGGCACGAAGCCTAGGGGTTAGGAGAAGCCAGGGAGGCAGAGGCTGCGCGTAGTCTTCTGAGAAGATGGCAGGCAGCAGTTGGACCCAGCTGTCCCTCAGTAGCTCTGCAGCTCAGGTCTCAAAACTACTTGAGAACCGTTGAGTAAAACATCCCCCTTTTCCTACGAAACAGTGCTTTGGATGACGAAGACATGTTGTGTGATGTGTGTCTCTGCCATGTCTCCTTCAGTGTCCTGGAGAGAATCACCTCCCCTCTGTCCTCCCTAGGTCCTCACAGTTGCTTGGTATTGACTGACTAATTAGCCCACCTATGTGTGACACTTATTATATAGACTGGGTGGGGCTGGGAGGTCTCCTTCCCTGCCTGAATCACATCCAAAACAGGGTCAAGCCTTTACCGAAGCCTCAGGATGGTTCCCCAGTAATTTGGGGAGAGTGGGGTGCTGAAGATGGAATTCAGGACCCTGTCTAAGCTCCACCAGGGCTCTGTAGCTGAGCTATGCCCTAGCTCCAAGTTCTTCTCCCTCTCCTCTGAAGAATGGTGAGATGGTAACTCCCTTGCCACAGGATTCAACCACGTAGAGATACAGTTCATCACTCCCAGAAAATGAAGGCAGTCCTGTGGCTTTGTGGCCTCCATGGTTTTGGAAGCGGATGGTCAGGCTAGGTGGCAGAAGTCAGACACAGAAGGACACACGCTGCATTATCAGACCTGGGTGCAGACTAGGAGACCGGTTGCCAGGGGCCGGGGGAGGATGGTCATGGACGATGCCGTCAGAGTGCATGGTTCCTGTTACAAGGGAAGAGCAAGCCCTGGCCCTTCACTTCAGGGCTAATGATGCAGCAACTCAAATAACTGTGAATGCACTGATTGTAGCTACGCCTGCCCTGGGTGCTTGGAGTCCACTGAGTGTATTTGCCTGTTGTCTCAGTTAGGACTTTCCTGTGAACAGACGCCATGACCAAGGCTAGTCTTATAAAGGTCAACATGGAATTGGGGCTGGCTTACAGGTTCAGAGGTTCAGTCCATTATCATTAAGTCGGAAATGAGGCAGCATCCAGGCAGACATGGTGCAGGAGGAGCTGAGAGTTCTACATCTTCATCTGAAGGCTGCTAGTGGAAGACCGGCTTCCAGGCAGTTAGAATGAGGGTCTTAAAGCCCATACCCACAGTGACACACCCACTCCAACAAGGCCACACCCACTCCAACAAGGCCACACCCACTCCAACAAGGCCACACCCACTCCAACAAGGCCACACCCACTCCAACAAGGCCACACCCACCCAATGCCACACCCACTCCAACAGGGCCAAACTTAATTATGCGGCTCACTGGGCTGAGCATATATACAAACCTGTGTTCACCACTGAGCATGGTGGGGAATGTGTTGATGAGCTAACCTGTGCTAATCATTTCACAAATACACATTACACACCATGAAGAAAACCCGGCCTACCTACTGTACTACTTTGAAAGCCGGGACACAAGGAACACAAGTTCACTGGAAGCCTGGGCTACAGAGAGTTCAAGGTCAGCCCAGGCAACTTAATAACACCCTAGAAAACAAAAGGTTAATTTGTAAAACTTCCCCCACTTCTGTTTTTGACCAAGAGTTAAACGTCTCTTATTGCTAGTTGGTGCTCAGTCTTGGTCCTACAGTTCCAGGAGGGCAAAGGGGAAAAGACCCAGCTTGGGGGCAAAATGGTCAGTTTTGGTACCACAGGTGGGATGTGGCCTCATGAGGTACATTCTCCATCAGAGAATGAAATAGCTACCTAGGGGCTGGAACCCAGAGCCCTGGCTCCCTTCTAGAGGCCCCAAACCCAGTCCCCATCAGCTACATTTGGCAGCTTACAACTATCTATAACTCTAGTTCTGGGGGTCTGACACTTCTGGCCTCTCTGGGCACCAACATCCATGTGCATTGCCCATGTACGGACCCACACGCATACCCATAGCTACAATAAACCTAAGGTCTAAACGGTGTCAGCAGCGAAGGGTTTGCTCACAGGATTGATACGCTGACAGTAGGTGAGGGTACCCATTGCAAAGCAGTTAGCTAAGAAGTCAGGGACCTGCTGGGGACCTACTTCTGAGGAAGTGAGAGATGACCCTATTGTGAGGGCCCCCAGCTCAGCCAGCTCACTTCTTGAGAGAAATCTCTGGAGCTAGAGACAGAGATTTGAAAGACTAGGACTCTTCTAAGAACTTTTCTATCACAACCTGTTCTTGAAAGTCAGGCACGGGCTAGGTGTGGTGGCTCATGGCTTTAATACCAGCACTGGAGGCAGAGGCGAGTGGCAGAGAGAGAGAGAGAGAGGCAGAGAGGCAGAGAGAGAGAGAGAGAGAGAGAGAGAGAGAGAGAGAGAGAGAGAGAGGCAGAGAGGCAGAGAGAGAGAGAGAGAGAGAGAGAGAGAGGCAGAGAGAGAGAGGCAGGGAGGCAGAGAGAGAGAGGCAGAGGGGCAGAGAGAGAGAGAGGCAGAGAGGCAGAGAGAGAGGCAGAGAGAGAGAGAGAAAGGCAGAGAGGCAGAGAGAGAGAGGCAGAGAGGCAGAGAGAGAGAGGCAGAGAGGCAGAGAGAGAGAGAGAGAGGCAGAGAGGCAGAGAGAGAGGCAGAGAGAGAGAGAGAGGCAGAGAGAGAGAGAGGCAGAGAGAGAGAGAGGCAGAGAGAGAGAGGCAGAGAGGCAGAGAGGCAGAGAGGCAGAGAGAGAGAGAGAGAGAGGCAGAGAGGCAGAGAGGCAGAGAGAGAGGCAGAGAGGCACAGAGAGAGAGAGAGAGGCAGAGAGGCACAGAGAGAGAGAGAGAGAGAGAGAGAGAGAGAGAGAGAGAGAGAGAGAGAGAGAGGCAGAGAGAGAGAGAGGCAGAGAGGCAGATCTCTGTGAGTTTGAAGCCTGGTCTACATAGCAAGTTCCAAGACAGCCAAATCTATGTAGAGAGACTCTGTCTCAAGAAAGAAAGAAGGGAGGGAGGGAGGGAGGGGAGGGGGAGGGAAAGAGGGAGGAAGCAAGGAAGAAAGGAAGCAAGGAAAGAGGAAGGAAAGAATGAAGGAAGAAAGGAAATTATCCAGCCATGGTAGCTCACATCTATAATGTAAGAACTCAGGGAGGCTGAGGCAGGAGGTTTCAAGTTCAAGGCCAGCCTGGGAAACTTAACAAGACCTGTCTCAAAACAAAACCACCACCACTGCCGCCGCCGCCGCTGCCACCGCCGCCACCATCACCACCAGCACCACAACAACAACAACAACCACCCTAAGTGGTGGAGAACTTAATTTGCCCGTACAAGACCCAGTCAGTATCCCATTCCCAGTTCCCATCCATCCACCCATCCATCTATCCTGCAGCCAACTGAGCTAGGCTGAGGAGGTGAAGGACCGTCACACAGGGGGTGCCTGACTGGCAGCCGGTTCTAACTTCAGCAGGTCAGTCTTTGGATCTAGAGTAGACTAGAATGAGCACACTGGAAGTAGAGCGTGGTCCCTGCTTGGTCCCTCACTGGCATCTACCCTACCTCCCGCAGAAGCTGACCCTGGTCCTTGCCCTGGCAACTTTCCTAGCTGCCTTTGGCTCCTCCTTCCAGTATGGGTACAACGTGGCTGCTGTCAACTCGCCCTCAGAGGTAGGTCACCGCGGTGAGTGAACCAGGGTCTTGGAGCTGCTTGCGGTCCCTAGAGAGCAAACACAGCCTACCCCTTCAGGGAAAGGAGAGGGAAGCCCCTTCAGGACCCAGGTCACATGAATGACCAAGTCCTCAGACCTCAGACTCTCAAGAACATATCTTTCTGTGGCCTGGCTGTGTGTGGGGTCATCTGGAGGGCGGCAACCATAGCATCCACAAGGCTACAGCCATTCCAGGGTGCGGGAAACACCATGTGGGGAGAGGAGGGTTGGCCTGCCAGAGTTCTTCCCGCTACCCAACAACAGGCTACCCAAGCAGTTCTGTCCCTGTCTCCAGTAGGGCTGTCCCATCCTGCAGCTAAGCAACTATTAATGCTTTCTGCATGGGGCTGGAGAGATGGCTCAGTGGTTAAGGGCACCGACTGCTCTTCCAGAGGTCCTGAGTTCAAATCCCAGCAACCACATGGTGGCTCACAACCATCTGTAATGAGATCTGATGCCCTCTTCTGGTGTGCTGGTGTGTCTGAAGACAGCTACAGTGTACTCATATATATAATAAATAAATAAAATATTTTTAAAAAATGCTTTCTGCGAAGCAAACTGGTTCCGTGTCCTCTCTCCCTCAGTTCATGCAGCAGTTCTACAATGACACCTACTACGACAGAAACAAGGAGAACATTGAGTCCTTCACCCTGACGCTGCTGTGGTCCCTGACTGTCTCCATGTTCCCCTTTGGAGGTTTTATAGGATCTCTCATGGTTGGATTCTTGGTGAATAACTTGGGCAGGTAAGAGAAGAGTAGGTTGGCGCGCGCGCGCGCGCGCGTGTGTGTGTGTGTGTGTGTGTGTGTGTGTGTGTGTGTACACTTACTGGTATTGGTGGTCTAATATAATCGTGCTAAGGCAAGTGTTGATGTGTGCACACGGAAGCTGGGATAAACGTTGAATGTCTCTCCTCTACCGCTGTCCCTCTTCTAAAAACTGTATTCTTCTTGTCATGCTGTGTGCATGAGTGTTCTGCCTCCATGTAAGTATGTGCACTGCCCTGTGTGCCCAGTGCCTGATGAGGTCAGAAGAGGACGTTAGGTCCCCTGGGACTGGGATTCAGGACTGTTGTGAGCTGCCACATGAGTGCGGGAGCCGAACCCAGGTCCTCTGCAAGACCAGCAAGGATTCTTAGCCACGAGGCAATCTCTCCCTCCCCATTTTTTTACTGAATCTTAGGGAACTTCACAGAGCCCAGCCTTATCAAGAACCACCAACCCATTCACTTGCCCCTGAGCGGCAGCACTGGCCATGGGCCTCAGCATGGTCTCAGGTGGTTATACATGCCATCACATCAGCATGGCCCTCTGAGGTAGCACAGCTGCCAATCAGTGTGCTTCAGAAGGCTTCAAGCCTCCTCTTCCCCACAGTGCCTAGCGCTTCTCTCTCTTGCTGGGGCTCCAGTCACACAGGCCATTGTGCCTTGCTTTTAAGATGTATTCAGGGGATTAGAACTCAGGTTCTGCACGACAGGTACATTTTCTGTGCTAGGCCATCTCCCCAGCCTGTGTTCCTATTTCCTTTTTTTTTTTTTAAAGATTTATTTTATTTATATGAATACACTGTAGCTGTCTTCAGACACACCAGAAGAGGGCATCAGATCCCATTACAGATGGTTGTGAGCCACCATGTGGTTGCTGGGAATTGAACTCAGGACCTCTGGAAGAGCAGTCAGTGCTCTTAACCACTGAGCCATCTCTCAGCCCCCTCCTTTTATTTTTTTTTTAAGATTTATTTATTTACTATATATGAGTACACTGTAGCTGTCTTCAGACACACCAGAAGAGGGCATCAGATCCCATTACAGATGGTTGTAAGCCACCATGTGGTTGCTGGGTTTGAACTCAGGACCTCTGGAAGAGCAGTCAGTGCTCTTACCTACTGAGCCATCTGTCCTGTTTCTATTTTCGAAAGTGTCTCATGTAGTCCAGTGTGAGGCCTCATACTCACTATGTAGTCAAGGGTGATACTGAACTTGTGATTGATTGATATTGATTGATTGGTTGGTTGACTGATTTTGCTTCTTCCTCCCAATTGATGGGATTGCAGTCACGGGTCCACATGCTCCCATTAGGGTAGATGGATTTCTATTACCCAAAACTCATAAATATTTATCGTCTGCCTTTAAACACAGGCCTAAAGCAGAAGTCCTCATCATAAGATGAGGGTAGATTTGGGGCTGGGGATTTAGCTCAGTGGTAGAGCGCTTACCTAGGAAGCGCAAGGCCCTGGGTTCGGTCCCCAGCTCCGAAAAAAAAGAACCAAAAAAAAAAAGATGAGGGTAGATTCAGCATGGCCAATTTTCTTTCTATTAGGGTCATTCAACGAAGCTGGGCAGGGACCAATGTTTGGGGACCTAGACATCAGTAATGGCTGGGGACATCCCCTGGAATGAACACTGTGGGCCAGAGAAGACACAGGAATCCATGTACCTTGCCTCACTCAAACCAAAAGCCACTTGCCCTTTAGTGTTTCTTGGCTTTGAAAGAGTTAATTACCCATTTGCTGTAGGATATACTATAGTCTCGGGACTCAGTGGGTGAAGGCAGAAGGATCCTGAGTTCAGTGTCAGCCTGGTCTACAAAGTGAGACCCAGGCATGGTCTTGAATCAAGAGTCTGGACCTTGCTTTGAAACTTCAGTTCTTTTGTACTGAGTCTTGGGGCTGGAGAGACGGCTCAGTGGTTAAGAGCATTTGTTGCTCTTGCAGAGGACCCAGTTTTGGTCCCCAGCATCTGCCTGGCAGCTCTTCACCGTCTGTAACTCCAGTTGCAAGGGATCCGATGCCCTCTTCTGACTTCCACAGGCACACATGCACGCAGTGCACAAACATGCATTTAGGCAAAAATAATTCATACACATAAAATTTATAAATAAATCTTTATATCTTTTCCCTAAGTATACAACCTCTGGTTGGGGATCCGAGACCTTGAGGTTGTCCTGCGAGGTTAGTGTGAACTCACAGCTTTGTCCCTGGGCCCCCAGCGTGAGTCAGATCTGCAGGACGCAGGTCAACACCGGCGAACTCTTACCCAGGTGGGGCCAAGCCTTGCCCACTGAGATGACCATTTGGAATTCAGTCAGCATGGCTTCACTTGTTTGCAGATGCCTAAATATTTTGCAGATATTTTTAAAAACAGTCACCGTGACTTAATTTATGGGTGGTTTCTATGTGCCAAACACTATGTAAAGAGCTTCTGTCATAGCTGAGCAAGGGACACAGCCCTATGATCCCAGCTGTTCAGAGCCAGATGGTTTTAGGCCATTATACATGGCATAGTGAGATTACGTTTTTCAAAAATGTCTTCAATATGTGTGTGTGTGTGTGTGTGTGTCTGTCTTTGTGTGTGTCTATGTGTCTGTCTGTGTGTGTCTGTCTGTCTCTGTGTGTGTCTGTCTGTCTCTGTGTATGTCTGTCTCTGTGTGTGTCTGTCTGTGTGTGTGTATATGCGTATGTGTATGTGTGTGTGTCTGTCTGTTTGTCTGTCTGTCTGTATACACACCGATGGGAGTTTTAGTTGGCTTTTGCTTGCTTGCTTATTTTACGTCGTCTGAGGTTGTGGTAGTGGAACCCCAGGCCTCGTGCATCACTGATAGAATGGATGTGTCTGTGTGTCTTGAGGCTGTGTTGAAACCTCTGTGGACAACACACACACACACACACACACACACATGCATGTATGTATATGTATAAGCAACAAGCCTGTTGCCTATAGAGTTACAGATAGCTGTGTGTGGGCCATCAGGTAGGTGCCAGGAATCGAACCTGGGTCCCACAGAAGAGCAGCCAGTGCTTTTAATCACTGAGCCACCTCTTTAACCCACTTTGCCCTCTTTAACCCTCTTTGCTTTGGTCTTTAATCCCCAAGACAGGATTTCTCTGTGCCTTAGAGTCTTAGAACTCACTCTGTAGACCAGGCTGGACTTGAATTCCCAGAGATCTGTCTGCCTCTGGCTCCCGAGTGCTGGGAGTGGTTTGGTTTTTTTTGGTGTGTGTGTGTGTGTGTGTGTGTGTGTGTGTGTTTGAGGCAGGGTTTTAGAAGGTAATCCTCCTGCCTCAGCATCCTATGATAGGAGTTTGGGACATGAGAGAGCCACTATGCTCGGCTCCACTTGCCTCTTTCTTATAGCCCTGTATTTGTGATATTTTTTATTTTTATAATCAAGACTACTGTTCAGCCTCGATCTTAGCCCATAATAGCTTTTCTATCTTTTTTTTTTTTTTGGTTCTTTTTTTTCGGAGCTGGTGACCGAACCCAGGGCCTTGCGCTTCCTAGGTAAGCGCTCTACCACTGAGCTAAATCCCCAGCCCCTATTTTTTAAAGATTTATTTATTTATATGAGTTCACTGTAGCTGTCTTCAGACACACCAGAAGAGGGCATCAGATCCCATTACAGATGGTTGTGAGCCACCATGTGGTTGCTGGGAATTGAACTCAGGACCTCTGGAAGAGCAGTCAGTGCTCTTAACCACTGAGCCACCTCTCCAGTCCCCTCACTTCTTGCTATCTTAATTCTTATGCTTTCCAACTTTTTTCCCCACCATCTTAAGCATTTTAAGTTCTTTCTCTCATGCACTGTGCTTTGGCAATGAACCTAAAAACTCATTTCAAAGCCACCTAGAGTTTATACTTCGAGAATTTTTCTTTTTCTTTTTCTTTTTTTTTGGAGCTGGGGATCGAACCCAGGGCCTTGTGCTTCCTAGGCAAGCGCTCTACCACTGAGCTAAATCCCCAACCCCGAGAATTTTTCTAGTTTTACATTTTCTTCTATTATCTTGTCGACTTGCTCTTTGTGAAGGGTGCAAAAATCTGTGTCCAGACTCAGTTTTATTTGTCTGGGTTTTTAATTTTTTTTTTTCTAATCCTTCATTTTATTTTATGTGTGTGGACGTTTTGCCTGCATGTGTGTATCTGATGCCCGGGACCCCAGAAGAGGGTCTCAGTTCCCCTGGAACCCAGGTCCTCTACAAGAGCAGAGTGGTCCTGACAGAGGTCTCTAGTCTGTTCTTATGGTTTTTTTTTGTTTTTTTTTTTTTGTTTTTTTTTTTGGTTTGTTTGTGCCTGGACACATGCTAGGCCCGAGCCTCGTGCCAAGTCTGTCTGTGTTTGAGGCTGTGCCACCAGGTTTGGCCTGAGCCGTCAGATCCAGCAGCCCACATACCTCAGTCTTCTCAGCGCTAAGAGCTTGTCTTCATCTGGCCTTTGGTTTTCCCTGCGAAAGCTTCTCAGTTGTCAGCCATGAGCTGGTACAATCTCTTTCCCATTGATCTTGAGCATTCAGGATAGGTTTCCAATGATTAAAAACAATAACAATAACATAACAATCAACTCTGACCAATAAATCACAGCTGAAATTCCACAGTTAGGGCCGGTGAGACAGCTCAGAGAGGAGCCCAGGCCTCGTATCTCAGTCCATGTTCCTCTGTCCCGTCACCAGTGCCCTCTGACCTTTGCTCCCACAGCAGGATGTGCGCCTGGCCTCTGTCACTGCTGTAACTAGGGGACACCGCGGAGAGCAGACATTAGGGAGTGTCTGTTGACTGACTGAATGCTCCTGAATGCACAATGAATTCATGCCGAGTGCATGAATGGATCCTTAAGCTAACCCAACTTTTACTCTCCACAGAAAAGGGGCCTTACTGTTCAACAACATATTCTCCATCCTGCCGGCCATCTTGATGGGGTGCAGCAAAATTGCCAAATCCTTTGAGATAATAATTGCTTCCAGACTTCTGGTTGGAATATGTGCAGGTAAGGAACCCTTCCTGGCGCCTCCCAGGGATCCCATACAGCCTGAGGCCTCTGAAGCACAGAAACTAAAGCTGACCCTCATCCTCATGGGCAGGCAGCGGGCAGACCTTCGCAGCGATGCTTCCGGAAGGGGAAGCTGTCGTTTGCTTTGTTTTTCCAAAATCCGGGATTGAACCCAGAACCCCATGCAAGCTGGACAATTGCTTTATACTGAGCCACAATTCCTGGCCTAGGAAAACTGTTCTTTCTGAGTAAACTACAAACCCTGAGTTTAGAAGGAGTCTTCCAGCCTGGTCTTTTTCCTCAGTATCTCAGCACTGACCAGGATAATGGCCTGTGGGAGGGTAGTGTTGTTTAGTGAGCAGCGCCTTTGTCTGATAGACTGCCCTACGTCACATGAGAACGAAAAGGTCCTGTGAAATTCGATTTCAGTTGTTGTTTATCTGTGCGTGTGTAAGAGAACCAAGTCGGACAATAGGGTTCTGGGCTGTCGTGGGGTTTTTATTTTTTATTTTATTTTTTTTTTATTTTCTATTTTTCGGAGTTGGGGACCAAACCCAGGGCCTTGCGCTTGCTAGGTAAGCACTCTACCACTGAGCTAAATCCCCAACCCCAGGGGTTTTTATTTTTAAAGATTTATTTTTATGTGCATTGGTGTCTTGCCTGCCTACATGTCTGTGTGAGGGTGTCAGAGCCTCTGGAACTGCAGTTACAAACAGTTGGGACCTGCCATGTGGGTGCCGGGAATTGAACCCAGGTCCTCTGGAAGAGCAGCCAGCGCTCACAAACTGGTGAGCCGTCTCTCCAGCCCAATTTCTGTATTTTTTTTTTTTAAAGATTTATGGGGGCTGGGGATTTAGCTCAGTGGTAGAGCCCTTACCTAGGAAGCGCAAGGCCCTGGGTTCGGTCCCCAGCTCCGAAAAGAAAAAAAAAAAAAAAAAGATTTATTTATTTATTATATATAAGTACACTGTAGCTGTCTTCAGATACACCAGAAGAGGGCATCGGATCTCTTTACAGATGGTTGTGAGCCACCATGTGGTTGCTGGGAATTGAACTCATGACCTCTGGAAGAGCAGTCGGGTGCTCTTAACCCCTGAGCCATCTCTCCAGCCCGTATTTTTTTTTTTTAAACTGTGATTTGCAGTCTTAAAAAGGTTGGTGAGCTGGTTTGTAAACCTCACTGACAGCTTTCTCAACCCAGGCTGCAGCGGGTCCTGAGTTAGTTTTGGAAAGCTCTTCCCTAACTGTTCAGAGAAAGAGACGCTTTTAAAGCTACTCTTGGGGTTTCCCAGCAGTCAGTGCCCAGCTAGGAGCAGCCTTGCCAATTCTCAGGGTCCTTCAGATGGAGGGTGGGCACCTCCTGAATGCTGTCCTTCTGCATCTCCTAGCCGATATCAGAATGACCTTCTATCCTTCCAAATGTGGGGTGGGGTGGAGGGATGACTTGACTGGATGTGAGCAAATCCCTCAAGTCCATTAGCAGGCAGAGAAGTCCGGAAGCTGGCGTTGCCAGAGGTGGTACACACCTTTGGTCCAGCACTCAGGAAGTAGGCATGGAGCTCTGTGTATCTGAGGCCAACCTGATCTACAATAGTTAGCTCAGGCTAGCCAAAGTGAAGAACTGCAGGATGGGAGTGTGTGTGTGTGTGTGTGTGTGTGTGTGTGTGTGTGTGTGTGTGTAGGGTAACCATATCATGGGGAAAACTATAGCCCTCGGGCAGATTCCACTCAGGACTGAGTCATGCTCCCCACCCCCATGCTGCCCCTGACAACGCCCCAGCAGTCATTGATCTTGTCTTCATCTGGCCTTTGGTTTTCCCTGGGAAAGCTTCTCAAGAACTAGAAAACTCCCAGAAGTTGTCAGCCGTGAGCTGGTACAGTCTCTTTCCCATTGATCATGAGCATTCAGTATAGGTTTCCAATAATTAAAAACAATAACAATAACATAATAATCAACTCTGACCAATAAATCACAGCTGAAATTCCACAATTAGGGCTGGTGAGATGGCTCATCAAGTAAAAGTACTCACTGTTGTGTTTTATAAAAAGAAAGAGAAACCAGGAATATGTTTGGTGGAGGCGCAGTATGGTGTGGGGGAAGGGGATGCCTCTGCAGGCTCATGCTGAGTATAGAATACTGTGCCATAGTATAGTATAGTATAGTATAGTGTAGTGTAGTGTAGTGTAGTGTAGTATAGTATAGTATTGTATAGTATAGTATAGTATTATATAGTATAGTATAGTATAGTATTATATAGTATAGTATAGTATTGTATAGTATAATATAGTATTGTATAGTATAGTATTGTACAGTATAGTATTATATAGTATAGTATTGTATAGTATAGTATAATATTGTATAGTATAGTATTGTACAGTATAGTATTATATAGTATAGTATTGTATAGTATAGTATAGTATAATATTGTATAGTATAGTATTGTACAGTATAGTATTATATAGTATAGTATTGTATAGTATAATACTGTATAGTATAGTATTATATAGTATAGTATTGTATAGTATAATATAGTATTGTATAGTATAGTATAGTATTGTATAGTATAGTATTATATAGTATTGTATAGTATAGTATAATATTGTATAGTATAGTATAGTATTGTATAGTATAGTGTTTATTCAGGGCATGGGGAAGGGAGTTGAAAGAATAGTAGAGACAGAAAGGAGGAGGGAGGTAGGGAAGGAGGGATGGGGGAGGGAGGGAGAGAGAGAGAAAGAAAAGAGAGAGAGAGGAGGAACAGGAGGAAGAGAAACAGGAGGAGGAGGAAGAGGAGGAGGAGAGGCTGGCCATCCATGAGTGCATGGAGGTGGGACAGGGGAGTGGGAAGAGGGTAAGGGAGCAGGAGGAAGAGAGGGCAAGAGACAAGAGGGTAAGAAGTGGGTAGCAGCCCCTTTTATAGTGAGTCAGGCACACCTGGCTATTGCCAGGTAACTCTCGGGTGGAGCCTAGACAAAATGCTTGCCACCAAGCCTGACAGCCTGAGTTCTATCCCAGGAGTCCACAAGATAGAAGCACAGCTTCCCCCAAAAGTGCACACACACACACACAAAACACACATACACACACACACATACACAGCATACATATACACACATACACACAAAACACACATACACATACACAGCATACATACACACACATGAGAGAGAGAGAGAGAGAGAGAGAGAGAGAGAGAGAGAGAGAGAAAGAGAGAGAGAGAGAAAGAGAGAGAGAATGTAATTTAAAAATCTTGACAGATGCTGGCCCTGGTGGCACACGCCTATGATATCAGCTCCTTGATAAGCAAAGGCGAGAGGACTGGAAGTTCAAGGTCAGCTTGGACTAGGAATGTGCTCTCTGTCGGAGAACTTTGTCTCAAAGCAAAACAAAAGTAAAGAGAGTGCAGGGATAGAGCCCAATGGCAGGACACTTGCTCCACCAGTGGCTTCATTCACAGCACACACACAGAAATAAATCCTTTTTTTTTTCTTTTTTTTCGGAGCTGGGGACCGAACCCAGGGCCTTGCGCTTCCTAGGCAAGCGCTCTACCACTGAGCTAAATCCCCAACCCCCAGAAATAAATCCTAACCTGTGGCAATGGGGGCTCCAACACTTACCATGTTGAGGCAGGAGGATTACCAGTTTGAGGCTAGCCTGACGTGTTTATATGTAACAAGACCTCGACTGATTTGTTTTTATTTGCTTGTGTTCGCTTTTGAGACAAGGTCTCATTCTGTAGCGCACACTGATCTCAAACTTTTAGCAATTCTCCTGCATCAGCCACTCAAGTGCTAAGATTATAAGTGTGCATTAGCACACCTGGCCTAGACCTTTGTGGGGTTGGGGGTTGGGGTGTGTGGAAATTCCAACCTTTTTACTTCAAGAAGCATACTTCTAGTTAAAATTGATTCTAGTCAATTTTTTTCCATTTGCATATTTATTTGGGAGTGTGGTACTCCTGTGCCATGGCCCACATGTGCAGACACACACACACACACACACACACACAGAGCGTTTTCATAAAAGATAATTATCCAGAAAACAAAACAATACAAATGCCAGGTGTGCTAAGTTCAAGACCTCAAGACCAGGCTGTGCTTCCTAAGACAGCTGCCTCAGGGAAAAAAAAAACAAAAACTTTTAATAAAAGTTTTATAAGAAGGGCGACATTATTCCACATCTTTGCAAATCACTTCAATGTTTGTCTTAACAGCAGACGTTTGGATTTTTTGTTGTCGTTTTCATGATACAAATGATACATTATAGTTATACAGTAAATAAACAGTCAGCAAAATTATAAAGCCGGGACTGAGGAACATCTGAGTGACCTCCTCCAGGGTGTTCCCCAGGAAGGGCATGGTGGCACGTGTGCATCGCACATGGCCATCACACCTGGCAGCGGTCAGTGGCTCCTTTATCAGCACCAGGGCAACAGGGCGTGTGCTGGATGGCTCGCGGGAGGGAGGAGTCCGTGGCTACTGGGTGAGGCCCCAGTCAGAGGGCTCTTGTAATCTGCTGCAGAATCACTGCCCAGCTGGATTTTCAAAGCTGCCCCGTGTTCAGTTAGCCGCTTCTGGAAAGCTCCTTAGACCACTCGCACCAGCCGCATAGCTCAGAGAACGAGGTAAACAGCCCAGCTGTGAGTAGGGAGTAAAGGGAGCTGAGCTTTGCGCTTTGCTTTCCGGAGGCTCACAGTCCACAGGTTTGTTGTTGAACAACTCCTTGGCAAGAGGACTGAAGGCTTTCCCTGGCCAGAAGGAATGCAGACTTTACAACTGCTTCACCACCCCACCTCTACCCCCTCCACGCCCCGCCCCACCCCTCCCCGCCCTGCCCCCTCCCCCACACTCCTCCCTGTCCCTCCCTGTTCCAACTCAAAGGTCTTCCCACTTTGGTCTGCAGAATCTATCCTAGCCATTCCGCATTCCTGTAATTTTAGCCCTGCAGGGCCGAGGCAGAAGGACCTCTAGTTTGAGGCTAGCATGGTCTACCTAACAAGACCCCCTCCCCTAGCAAGGCCCCTCCCCTAACAAGACCCCCCCCCGAAAATATTCAAAGTATAGATTGTAAATGAACTTAATTCAGACACGCCTACCAGGCGTATTACTTATTCTTATTTTGTCGTTATTCCTTTTTTATTTATATATTTTTATATATTTTTATTTTATATATTTTTATATATTTTATTTATATATATTTTTATATATTTTATTTATATATATTTTTATATATTTTATTTATATATATATTTTTTATTTATATGAGTACACTGTAGCTGTCTTCAGACACACCAGAAGAGGACATCAGATCCCATTACAGATGGCTGCGAGCCACCATGTGTTTGCTGGGATTTGAACTCAGGACCTCTGGAAGAGCAGTCAGTGCTCTTAACCACTGAGCCATCTCTCCACCCACCCCCCTTTGTTTTCTTAATTGTAACAATTGCAACAGGGTTTGCTACATAGTCCTGGCTGGTCTGGAATGTGCAACACAGGATGGTGGCGAACTTGCAGCCATCCCGTCTACTCTGAAGTTAGAAGTGAAGTTAGAGGCGCACACCACAGCGTTAGGTTAAATCACAAGCTTTCTTACCTTCTTACTTTAGGACCGGGGTTGGAACCCTAAGCCTTGTGCACACTAGACATGCACTCGACCCATCTGCCAGCACCCTACCTTTACCCTTTTTTAAATATTTATTTTATTATTGAACTGGGGGAAGTGTATGCACATGAGTGCCTGCAGAGGCCAGGAGGGAAAGTCGGATCCAATGAAGCAGGAGTTACAGGCTGAGGGCACTGGGAACTGAACTCAGGACCCCTGCAAGGACAGCCAGTTCTCTCTCTCTCTTTTTTTTTTTAAGATTTATTTATTTTATGTGAGTACATTGTCACTCTCTTCAGACACACCAGAAGGTGGCATCAGACCCCATTACAGATGGTTGCGAGCCACCATGTGGTTGCTGGGAATTGAACTCAGGACCTCTGGAAGAGCACTCAGTGCTCTTAACCTTTGAGCCATCTCTCCAGCCCCTGACAGCCAGTTCTCTTAACTGCCGAGCCACCACTCCGGCTCTTGCATTTTTGTTTCTCAGTTTTTTATATTTAGTTGTTTCTTTCATGGGGGAACTGGGTAAGCTCCTCTCTCCTTCCACCATGTGTACCCTGCAATTTGAACTCAGATCACGAGGGTTGTCAGGAGGGTTGGCAGCTGGTGCCTTTATCCACTGAGCCATCCCACCAGCCCCCAGCTTCATCTATTCCTAAAGGAGTCATATTTTGACATGGCGGGAAATCTTACAAGATTACATAGCAGGGGCCTGGAGAGATGGTTCAGTTCAGTTCCTAGTACCCAGGTCGGGCAGCTTACAACCACCTACCCATAACTCCAGCTCCCAGGGGGATCTGACAAGTCTGTAAACACACCCACAAAACACACACGGCAAGTCACATTACTAAAAATCAACAACAAAACTTTCTTTAAAATATTTATTTATGGGGTTGGGGATTTAGCTCAGTGGTAGAGCGCTTGCAAGGCCCTGGGTTCGGTCCCCAGCTCTGAAAAAAAGAAAAAGAAAAAAAATAAAATAAAATATTTATATATTTATTTATTATATATAAGTACACTGTAGCTGTCTTCAGACACACCAGAAGAGGGAAGGGCATCAGATCCCCATTACAGATGGTTGGAGCCACCAGGTGGTTGCTGGGATTTGAACTCAGGACCTTTGGAAGAGCAGTCAGTGCTCTTAACCACTGAGCCATCCCTCTACCCACAACAAACCTTTCAAAACAGATTACATAGTGGGGTTCAAAGTACCCCAGCATACATAAATCCAGGAAATGCCGATTTTCAACAATGTGTACTGAAATTTGCAATTTTTTTACACTGTAAACTTTTCTTCTGAGCTAACTTTTCCACTCCAAGCTTTTCTAAGGCGTGGCGTCCCTTTGGTATCCTAGGTTGGCCTAGATCTAACTTTCTGCCTGCTTCATGTATGAGTCGCCTAAGGCAGGGGTTTACTGTCACACGCTGTCCCCAGAAAGTGAGCCAGCCAGGGGACCATTGTTGTGCCTTTCCCGGACTGATTCTTTGCTCCCTGAGTCAAAGGAAGGGAATGTGTCTAATCCTCTTTCCTCTGCGACCTGGGCCAGTCAGGAGCAAGGACATAAGGTCTGGCTGGGCTGCACCCCCAGGTAACGCAGTCCAGAAGCGAATATTGTCAGGAGCTTCACCCACGTGATTTCTTTCCTTGACCTTTTTAAAGGACTAAGAATTAGAAGAGGCGCTTGTGGGGTTGGGGATTTAGCTCAGTGGTAGAGCGCTTGCCTAGCAAGCGCAAGGCCCTGGGTTCGGTCCCCCAGCTCCGAAAAAAAAGAAAAGAAAAGAAAAAAAAAAAAAGAGGCGCTTGCAAGAGCCAATCATCCATCCATCCATCCATCCATCCATCCACTCACTGTGTTATGGGAGGGTGTGTGTGAGAAGCAGGGTGTAGAGGTGCGCACATGTGTGTGGAGGGGAGAGGTCCACCTCTGGGGGTTGTTTTTTTAGGATTCCTCCATATATTTGAGACAGGGTCTCTCACAGAACCTGGAGCGCATTGATCTGCCTGGCTCCCGGACCCCCTGCATGGAGATTGCCTAGCACCTACTCTCAAACCCAGCCTTATGTGGGTTCTGGGAATTGAACTCGGGTCCTCTTACCTGCACAGCAAGCACTTACCAACTGAATTATCCCCATTTTAAGGGGTGGGGTTCAGGCTAGATTGCACACCTGGCACGGTGTATTGAGTCTTCAAAGACACAGTTGGTTTCTACCAGACACTTTCCTGGTTCTGTTTTGTTTGTTTGTTTTAAGATTTATTTACTATGCAGTGTCCTGCTTGCACATATGCCTGCCCGCCACAAGAGGGCACCAGATCTCACTCTCGATGGTCGTGAGCTACCTCAGGTTCTCTGGGAAAGCAGCCAGTGCTCTTCTTAATCTCTGAGGCAGCTGGCCAGCCTTCCCAGTTGTATTCTTTTTTTTTTTTTTCCCAGTTGTATTCTTGACTGGACTCTCCTTCCAGGTATATCTTCCAACGTGGTCCCCATGTACTTAGGGGAGCTAGCCCCCAAAAACCTGCGAGGGGCTCTTGGAGTGGTTCCTCAGCTCTTCATCACTGTGGGCATCCTTGTGGCCCAGCTGTTTGGCCTTCGGAGTGTCTTGGCAAGCGAGGAAGGTAAGAAGAGAGGCCCCAGCCCTCCCCCCCAGTCCTCCCCCCCCAAAACCCCTACCACCATTACTGGAAGCTTCCGCCCACTGACCTCCCTATTCAGTCAGTCCACTGGGGACTGTTCTTTTCCATGTGCCATTCCGGAGCTGAACAAGCCCGTGGTGACAAGTTCCTTCTAAAGGACAGCAAGGTGAATCAACTGAGCAGGAAGAGCCTACTTTCCTCCAACGGCTAAGTGACCGTTCACCTTCTCAGAAGGCACTCGTCTACTGACAAATGGCGCCGTTACCTCCTCTTTCTCTGTCTCACTGTTGAGACAGGGTCTCATGTAAGCCAGGCTAGCCTCAGACTCACAGGGTTGTCAGAGTGACCTTGAACTCCTGGTGGTCCTCCTGCCTCCACCCAACAAGTCCTGAGATTACGGGGTGGGGTTGGGCGGGGGGGGGGGGGGGGGGGACGGACCACAACTGTTTTATGCAGTTCTGGAGACCAAACCCAGAGATCTGTGCAAATGCTAGGCAAACACTCTTTTTTTTTTTTTTTTTTTTTTTTTTTGGTTCTTTTTTTTCGGAGCTGGGGACCGAACCCAGGGCCTTGTGCTTCCTAGGCAAGCGCTCTACCACTGAGCTAAATCCCCAACCCCTAGGCAAACACTCTTATCAGCTGAGCCCAGCCCTGCCCCCACCTCTTCTCTTTCGTTCCTTTCCTTCCTGTCTTTCTTTCTGAGCCTTAAGCTTCTGAGAGGGAGACCAGTCTCAGTGATCAGGCCTGCCGTGGCCTGGGCACCATGTCTTCTGTAATAGTCCATCTGTTCCTCCCAGCAGCCTTGTGAGATCATGTACCTTAAACACACCCATTTTACAGATACAGAACCTGAGACTTGGCAGACTGGAAACACATGAGAAATCCTGTTAAGATTCCAACCCTGCAGCCTGAGCCTGGCTCTGTGTCTCTTTGCCATGTTCCCCTGTCTTCCTGTCCTTTTTCCACCTGTCCTGGACACCTCCATGAAGGTGTCACGTTATCCCTACAAGCTGACACCTAAGATGAACGAACTAAGGATGAGCCTCAGGGAGCCCCAGACAGCAGGAGCAGATTCTCCACCATATCACACTGTGCAGGAGGGAAGGGACAGTTCTGTCCAGAAGAGAACATTCTAGGCCTGGGCAGAGGAGACAAGAATGTGGAGATCCTTTGTGATTTCAGGGAACTGCAAAAGGGTAGTGTGTTAGACCTCCATCCTCCTCTGTGGCTTTCCTGCTGTGCAGGGCTGGGGTTTAACGGTGACCATCTTAGACCCCTGGCTTAGGACAACTCCTTCGCTCAAACAGGGCTGGCCAGCAGGTGGCGCAGTCAGAGGAGGCGCAGAAAGGAGGCCCCCAAGACTGCTTAGTGGCCAAGATTGAGAAGTGGGATCTGGATTGGTGCCCTGTCGAGGAGAGTTGCAGTGTAGGGGACTGGGAGGAGGGCCCTAGTTGCTGGTGACCGTGGCTCATATGGGAGACCGCAGCACTTGTCACAGACAGGACAGGGGAGATAGGTGGAGGGTCCCACAGTGATCTGGAGCCAATTCTGATCAAAGGGCAGAAGGAGGTGGGAGGACATTTGTTCCAGCCTAGAAGGTGGTGGTTCAGACGGAAACTGAGCTTGACATTGGATGGCATTCATATTCTAGGCAAAATCAACCAATTTCTTGACTCAGAAGGTGAAGGAAAGAGACTGAGACTGAGAGACTTAAAGTCAGCCTGACATACACAGTGGTAGGTTTGAGGCCAGCATGAGTTACATTGTATTTTCTTAAAAAAAAAAAAAAAAAAAAAAAAAGGGCTGGAGAGATGGCTCAGCGGTTAAGAGCACCGACTGCTCTTCCAGAGGTCCTGAGTTCAAATCCCAGCAACCACATGGTGGCTCACAACCATCTGTAATGAGATCTGATACCCTCCTCTGGTGTGTCTGAAGACAGCTACAGTGTACTTATATATAATAAATAAATAAATCTTTAAAAAAAAAAAGACCCACACAGAACAGACAGCTACAGTGTACTTATATATAATAAATAAATAAATCTTAAAAAAAAGACCCACACAGAACAGACAGCTACAGTGTACTTATATATAATAAATAAATAAATCTTTAAAAAAAAAAAAAGACCCACACAGAACAGAGAGGAAAGTGATGTCACAAGTTGTTTCTGATTGATGCAAGGTCTCAGTGGTATTTCTTCCCCTCCCTCCTTCTCTCTTTCCCTCCCCATCTCCTTCCCTCTTTCTTCTTTTATTTCTCTCTCTCTCCTCCCTCCATCCCTCCTCTCTCCTTCTCTTTCTCCCTCTTCTACACACACACACACACACACACACACACACACCACACACACACACACACACACACACACACACACATCATAAAGTAAATAGGTAAATCTAATAAAGATGTAAAAACTCAAAACCCAAAGCGCACGTACACTGGGCACCATGGTGCATCTGCAATCCCGGCCCCCAGAAGGCTGAGACAGGAAGACAAAGGTTCCAGGCCAGCCTGGACTGCATGAGACCTATAGCAAAAGGAAACACGCGATTGGTTATTCACCAGCTGTCAGGTGATACAGAACTACTTAAATTGCATGAGCAGGGTCAGCCATGTAATCACAGGCAGCCAGAGTCGGCCTTACCCTTACCACTGCCTGGGTGCTAGAAACCGAATCCAGATCAAGTGCTCTTAGCCACCGAGCCATCCGTCCAGCCCTTCACATAACGCACCACGCTGGACAGATCTGTCCGGGCCATCGCTGTTTTCCTCAGTATTTAGTTCCGTCCTAGGACCACAGGGTGGCTTCTGTGTCCTTCTGTGTCACGGCCGTTAGCATTACTGTTGCTTTTGTTTCCGAGTTTATCAGCACTGCTCTGACCACTCCAGTTTAGGTGTCCTTGTCCCCCCTACACAAGCGTTTCTGGGCACACACCTGGGGTGGGATGGCAGGGTTGTCTCAGTACATACAGCGACACACGGAGACTTCCCATTTCCCCCCGCGTCCGTGCCCACGTTTGCCATTACCAGATTTTGTTTTTGTTTGCCCAGCTTCTCGGTGTGCTGTGGTCAGTCATGCCTCAGCCACTGTGTAAAAAGTCACCAGACGTCCACTGAAAAAGTCAAACTTTGTCCCCAAAGAGCCCTGGTCCTCCCTCAGGGTGATGGTGCAGAGTGCCTGGCGCAGTTCAGAGAGTGGAGAAAAAGGTCTCCACTCCTTCCAGGCTTCTGTGACCCTAGACCCTTGCTTGCAGGCTGGCCAATCCTCCTGGGTCTGACTGGAGTCCCTGCCGGCCTGCAGCTCCTCTTGCTGCCCTTCTTTCCTGAGAGCCCCCGCTACCTGCTGATTCAGAAGAAAAATGAATCAGCTGCTGAGAAAGGTGAGGTTTGCGGTGGTTTTCTCCTGACCCTGGGTCCCGCCCCCGCCCCGCCCCGCCCCGCCCCGCCCTGCCGGGCTCCCCCGGGCTCTTCAGCTCTGAGCTCATGCCCTCCTCTTCTTTCTCCCTCAGCCCTTCAGACCCTTCGAGGTTGGAAAGATGTGGACATGGAGATGGAGGAGATCCGGAAGGAGGATGAGGCTGAGAAGGCGGCAGGCTTCATCTCTGTGTGGAAGCTGTTCCGCATGCAGTCCCTCCGCTGGCAACTCATCTCCACGATCGTCCTCATGGCCGGCCAGCAGCTGTCAGGAGTGAACGCGGTACGGGTGCCCTGTGAGCTCGGAGGGGACAAAGCAGTGTGAGCGACCAGGCTCTGACACTATGACGATGATTCTCTCACGTATCCCTGAGGGGCTGGAGTGCGGCGGGCCACTGGCCATCCTACACTCGAGGCCAAACCCCATGGTTCTCCTCCAGATTTACTACTACGCTGACCAGATCTACCTCAGCGCAGGGGTGAAAAGCAACGACGTCCAATATGTGACGGCTGGGACTGGGGCCGTCAACGTGTTCATGACCATGGTCACGGTGAGTGCCCATGGGGCAATGGTCCCTTAAGTCACCAGGGGTGGAGTGACATCTGAGGAGTGTAAAAGGCCCCAGACTTGGATGATGCTGGGCCTTCAGATTGCAACATGCCCCCAGGGCTCTGACGCCCCAGCCCTGGACCCCTAACACAGAGCTCCCACAGTGTGCCCTAACCTCTTCTATCCGAGACTGCTGAGCATGGCAGAAGTGCAGGGTCTCTGCACAGGGCCCTTGCAGGGATCTGTGGCTCATGACTCACCGCTTAGATTCCTGAGTGGAGTTTGGCCCCTGGACAGATGAGCCAGCCAGGCCTCTGTGTAGATAGACTCTCTCAAGTTTACTCCAGTGCCTGGCTTCTTTGCAGGAGGTCAGAAGCCTCTAACCACAGGACCGAGGCTCTTGACGTGAGCTCTCATTTAAAAGTGAACATCTGGGCTCTAGTAACACAGCTGGGCCTCCGAACTAGCCACCCACCGACACATGCTTCTGTGTATGCATGTACAATTATTTGCACACCAGTGGCTAGGTACACACTCTTCCTCACCCCTCAAAAGTTGGTTGAGGGACCGTGAGGGCTATTCCTAAGATGGCAGCCTCTGGTGGGGGGTGCTCTGTCCCACGAGAACACTGGGCACTGGGTCTAGAAGCTCATGGTCTTCCTTCCCACACCTCCAGGTTTTTGTGGTAGAGCTTTGGGGACGTCGGAATCTTCTCCTCATCGGCTTCTCCACCTGCCTCACAGCTTGCATAGTGCTGACGGTCGCACTGGCACTGCAGGTGAGGAGCTCCGTGCTGACAATCCATTTAAAGGAAACTTAGAGATGGTGGCGTCACATGGAGAAATGAGGGTGGGGACCCTCTTGGGGTTCATTAACCAAGATCGAGGCCACGTTGGACTTCTCCTCCCCTGCCCCCCCCACCTGTCTGCATTTTAGGTCTGTGTTGTGTGTTGTGTGTGTTTCTGATGCCTGTCTCTAACACAGGGCTTTGTTCTGTGTTTATTGATATTGTTGAACAGCGTAGTAAATAGTATGAGATGGAAACGAATGAGGGTTTGTTTGTTTATTTGTTTGTTTGTTGAGACAGAGTCTCTCTATGTAGTCCTGGCTGTCCTGGAACTCACTGTGCAGACCAGGCCGGCCTCAAACTATTTTCTCAGAAAATTTTCAACAGAGCTTTACAAGGGAAGACGTTATATACTGAGCCCAACTGGACTGGACTAGCCTTCAAAACCACACACAGATGCTATCAGCCTATCTCCACATGTCACTTCCAACACTTGTTGGATATTGGTTGTTCAAGTTTGCATTTAGCCTATTGGCTATTTCAGCAAATGACGGCCACCACACACACACACACTCGCACACGCGCACGAACACTCGTGCACGAACACATGCACGCACACACAAGTTCGAGTTTAAAGCTACTGCACATCAGCTCAGGTCTTAAAAGCTGACCGGATGAACCAAGGCAGAGTCAGGTTGGTCACATTGCCGCCCTGATGGGAGAGCATGCTTATACAGGCTGAGCTCACAGTAGGTCGGCAGGTCAAGCACACAGTTGCCCACAGTCTCAAAGCATGCGAGCGACTTAGCTACAAGGTCCAGCAAAAGCCCCGCCCCTTGGAAGGTTAGAGGCATTTTCGGGAAAAGATTAACGCAGCAGATGCCGGCTAAGCTGGTGACCCTGCTCAGAAGGGACACCCACGCTGTCCCCATCCTACATTTTTCACCTTAGCGAAGGGCGAGGCATCGGCATGGGTTTGGTCTAGCAAGTACAGCCACTGTCAGATGTCGTCAAGGGACTGTGTCCTTCCCACAGCGAATCCAGCTTCCCCCGCAGGTGACTCCTAAGATCTCTTTAAGCTGCACAGCAGAGCCACTGCAGGCTCCTTCCAGATCCCAGTGCCCATCTCTGCCCTGAGGTCCCCAAGGCTCCCGCCCTGGCCAGCCTTCGAGTTGCTCCGCACTAACAACCTGTCTCTCTGCCTCTACAGAACACCATCTCCTGGATGCCCTATGTCAGCATCGTCTGTGTCATTGTCTACGTCATAGGACACGCCGTGGGGCCCAGTATGTATCCCTTGGCTACTTCCATGGTTTCAGTGACCCACGTGGTACTCTCTAAGAATCCCCAGGGAGGGTGGATGCGGCCCCAAGTGGCATCCCCCTTGCTCTCTTTAGCACAGGATGGGGGGGGGGGGGGTAGGTGTGATTAGCACCATGGGTTGACAGTGCTACCATGCTTGTAGCCTCAGTCCACAAGCAGCCTCTGTCATCTGTCCCTCATGCCTACCATCCTTAAGAACTGCATCCGTA
This sequence comes from Rattus norvegicus, assembly GCF_021556685.1. Classification (NCBI taxonomy): domain Eukaryota; kingdom Metazoa; phylum Chordata; class Mammalia; order Rodentia; family Muridae; genus Rattus; species Rattus norvegicus. The sequence goes on from NC_141538.1 coordinate 166,686,949, forward strand.
TCCTCACTGAGACACCTCACAAAGTCCCGTGTCTTGCCGATACACACCACCCCCGTGGCTAGGTAGCTAGGGCGCCAAGACACCCATAGGTTCAAGGACCCCTTTGTGAGCCACTGTGCCGTCCGGGAAAGTGTCTCCCCCTGACCTACATGTCTTTCCGTCTTCTTCTTCCCCGCACCCCTTCCCTCTCACGCCTCTCCCTCATCCCTCCCCACCCTCCCTCTCTCAGGTCCCATCCCTGCCCTGTTCATCACCGAGATCTTCCTGCAATCCTCTCGACCATCCGCCTACATGATCGGAGGCAGCGTCCACTGGCTCTCTAACTTCATCGTGGGCCTCATCTTCCCATTCATTCAAGTGAGTGGGGCCCAAGGCCCCAGCATCACCCATGTCCCCAAGCCACCAATCTAGAACCTTGTAGCACACCCCAACGTGCCCGTCCCTCTCCCCACAGGTGGGCCTTGGTCCTTACAGCTTCATCATCTTTGCGATTATATGTCTCCTCACCACCATCTACATCTTCATGGTCGTCCCAGAGACCAAGGGCAGGACGTTTGTCGAGATCAACCAGATTTTTGCCAAGAAGAACAAGGTATCGGACGTATATCCGGAGAAGGAGGAAAAGGAGCTTAATGACCTCCCACCTGCTACCCGGGAGCAGTAGCAGAGCCAGGCCACCAGGCAGTATGGCCAGTCTGCATGGGCCTCCTGTCTAGACTTTGGTTCTGGATTCTTAGTGTCTGTGACACTGGAAGGGACACGAGCCTGGCGGGGAATGGCAGCCCTCCACTCAGTGGGGACACCTGACGGGCTTTCGTGCTTCCGTGCTGTCCCTAACCATAGAGGCCAGTCACGGGCTCTTGGTCGCACACAAAGCCATACCTGGCCTTTGCTGGGTTGACTGTGGCGAGGGTCTTGTAACATTGCTTTTCTAACAAAAACAGTTGCCGAGAGACAAGACGTGACGGTCCTATTTTTTTTTTAACTTTTTTTTTTCTATTCTTTTTTTTTTTTTTTTTTCGGAGCTGGGGATTGAACCCAGGGCCTTGCGCTTGCTAGGCAAGCGCTCTACCACTGAGCCAAATCCCTTGTGTGGCTCCTCCCATGGGCGTGGAGAGACCACTGGCATCTGCTGGTGATTGATGTGGTCCTCTTTTTCTGACCCAGCCATGTCACAAAGCTGAGGAACAGGCCACTTGGGGAGACACACGGAGCGTGAATTATCAACTGTCAACGACAGTATTCTGTTTAGCCAATAAAACAGATCTGATCACTTCTTACCAAGACATACCAGTTCTCTGCGAGCAGAGGAAGGCCACAGGGGTGACCCCGCGGTCCCCCGCTGCTGAGGGTGGCTGGTCTCCTCAGAGCAGGATCTGGCATGGAGAGTCCCACAGACACTCCCTGCCGAGGGAAGGGATGGGAGAGCGTTGCAAAGATGTAACGTGCTGTGTGTAAAGTCAGGGGAGTTGCGGAGACCCCACGTGCCTGCAGTTGCATGTTGAAGACCAAGGTGTGGGGGCCTGAAGAGGAGGCCGCAGGAAGGGAAATGGGAGGGACGGGATGTTCCTTACATCAATGTAGCAGAACTGAAGTCGGAGAGGAGAGGAGAGGGGAGGGGAGGGGAGGGGAGGGGAGGGGAGGGGAGGGGAGGGGAAGAGAGAGAGAGAGAGAGATTGAGATTGAGAGATTACAAAAGTGTAGAGAAAGCCTTGAGGTGTGTGAGAAAGGAGGTCCCAAGTGGGCTCTGGGATGCGAATGTGGTGCCTTCTATGGTGAGAACGGCAGCAGTCAGGACAACAGGGAAAGCTGCGAGAGTCTGGAGCGGTTGTTACAGATATAAAGACTTTTCCGACACGGAAGGACGGAGTCTCTGAATGCTGGGGAGTGGTGCTGTCAGAGTCGGGAGCTAGGGTCTGTGGTGCCATTGCAGATTCTTCCCACAGGAACAGCCAGGAGATCCCCAAATCTGTAGGGGTGGGTCTGATGCTAAGACCCCGTTCCCCAATTGGTTCTTGACCCATCAATAAAGATGCTAGCAGCCAATGAGCTGGGTGGAATAGGCGGGACTTCTGGGTCCCTGTAGGCTGGACTGCAGACGCGGGAGAGAGGAGAGGAGTTCTCGCCATGCTTGGGAGGGAGAAAAGCCAATCAGCCGCGTGAGAGTGACCACAGGCAGCTTTTCCAGGCGGGAGGCTGGGGTGTTGAGCTGGGACTGAGGATGGTTGAGCAACTGAAGTTGACTGCAGAGAGAATGCTGAGCTGGGAGTACTGGGAAGGGCACGCTAGCCGTGATAGGTTGGAGGCGCCCAGCAGTTGAGCCAAAAGCCGGTTGAAACTGAATCTCTCTCTCTCTCTCTCTCTCTCTCTCTCTTTCTCTCTCTCTGTGTGTGTGTGTGTGTACGCGAGTGCGCTTTATCCACGAATCCAATATTCTCTGGGCGGGGACTGGTAGCACAGCCCGTTCCCACAGCATCAAGGTGGGGTAGCAAAAGCTTCACACTACACGAATCTACTCCCTGGTTCAAATCTTGACTCTGCCATTAAGTATGCAAAATGCCAAGTCACTTAGCTTTTCTGTGCTTCAAGTAAAAGTGGAACAAGCAGAACCTGTCCCATGAGGCTGCTGCAGGGCTAAATGACTTCGAATGCTCGTAGGTCTAGCTCAGTCATGCACGTGTTTGGTACTCTGCTGTGTTGATGTGCTTGGGGATAAGCTCTCCTATGTAAACCCACAAGAGAAACACAGGGGAGAGGACACTTACATGACTGGATGGCAGACGGTGGGAGAGCACCGATGGTATAGATCCTGAGTGGACCGCAAGGCAGTGGGAGAGCGCCGATGGTATGGATCCTGGGTGGATCACAGGGTGGTGGGAGAATGACGATGGTATGGATCCTGAGTGGATCGCAGGGTGGTGGGAGAATGACGATGGTATGGATCCTGGAATACTCCGTGTGGCAATCGATTAGAGTTGGAGACCTTGGCATGAACTCAAAATTTAAGTCTCACACGGATAGTTATGCATAGAAATGTCTAGAGTTTCGTGTGTGTGTGGGTGGGGTATATAGCAAGAGGTATGTGGCATGGGAGTAGGGTGATAAAGACTTAGGAAATATGAAGGGTTCTCCAGTCAGCGAGGATTCAGTAGGAGTATGGCATTCTGCTCAGGGGACCCCACAATATTTTGGTCTAGAAGGAAATACAGGAAGTTGCGGGCTATAGCAGGGCCTATAAATCCTTGGGGCAGGGTGGACACAGGGTCTCCTTAGAAATCCCTGGCTGGCCTGGAACTTTCTTTGCAGACCAGGATGGCATTGAACTCAGATCTGCCTGCCTCTGCCTCCTGAGTGTTGGGATTAAATGGGTGCTCTGCCACAGCCAGTGACCCTTTAAGTCTAGAGAAGCATCCTGAGTCTGAACTTGGCTGTCACAGTCCTGGAGGCTGAGTGTGTGTAGCTCAGTGGCAGAGCCCGGCAGATACAAGGCCCTGGGTTCTATCTCCAGCCTTGACACACAGTCACTCTTAGAGTCCCTAGCAGTTCCGGGTGGGACTGGAGAAGGGAGAGCCCAGGTGGTAAGCACAGGGACGGAAGAAAGAGAAGGTGAATGAGAAAGCCTGGGAGGGAGATAGGGAAGAGGAACATGGAGGCCACGGGAAGGAGCTGAGCATGGGCAGCCCATGGGCTGGGCCGAGCAGAGCAGAGCCCCAGGCCTAGTCACACATACAGTCTAGAGAATCACCCCCATCTGTCCCACAGAAGAGTTGGGGAAGCCCTGGAGGAACATAGGCCCCCAGAACTTTTTTGAGACTGGGTTTAGACTTCGTTTGTGTGAGAGGGGCTCGGTGTTTACAGAAGTTGGGCATTGTACCGGGAACCACAAAGAAAGGGCCAGAGGAAGAGGCTCATTGGATTTGGTGGCCAGTGACCCCAAGGGGCACAGTTTGGTGGGGACAAGGACAGAAGGTAGGTGCATAGGCCAAGGACAACTCCAGAGACAGGGATGATTAGAACAGTTCTCTCTTGCTGTCCTTCGGCCTGAGTGCGTTCTCATCTGTATCACACCTGTGTGGTCAGAGTTGATGACAAACACCCAGTCTCCCAAGGTTTGAAGTCAAGATGTTCTGAAGGCTAAGCCGGGTGTGGCTGTAGGCACGGCCCTGCAATCCCAGCCCTCGAGAGGTGAAGGAAGGAGATTAGGAATTCAAGGCCATTCTTGGCTACATAGTGGATTCCAGACTAGGCTGGGACACTTAAGAACCTACCTCCAAAATCCAAAGCCAATCTCCTCCCCTAGAAATGACACTTGGGTGAATCCAAATGGAAATGTGACAGGGCAGGTGAGTCCCCACGGGGATGGTTTTAAGCCTTGACAGCAGAGGTAGAAAGGAAAGGACAGGACTCTGCCAGGGTCTTCTAGCCCCAGTGGCCAGACACATTCAGAGCCCGAATGAGGACGAGTCTCACACTCACAGCACTCACACTCACAGCATTCACACAACACTCACACACTCACAACACACACAGTACTCACAGTCACAGCACTCACAGTCATAGCATTCACACACTCACAATACTCACACTCACAGCACTCACACTCACAATACTCACACTCACAGCACTCACAGTCACAGCACTCACACTCACAGCACTCACACACACACAGCACTCACATACACACAGCACTCACAGCAATCACACTCAGCACTCACACACAGCATTCACACACACATAGCACTCACACACACAACACTCACACATACAACACTCACACACTCAAAATACTCACACTCACAGCACCCACACACAACACCCACACTCACTGCACTCACACACACACACAACTCACGCACACACAGCACTCATACACTTACAGAACTCACACACTCAGCACATACTCATATCACTCATACTCACAGCACTCACTATCACCATCACCACCACCACCACCATCATCATCATCACCACCACCACCACCACCATCATCATCACCATCACCACCACCATCATCATCATCACCATCATCATCACCACCATCACCATCATCACCACCACCACCATCACCACCATCCTCCAGTTCTTGCACCCTTCCTGCCCTTCTTCCCTGATGTTCCCTGAGCTTTAGAGGGATGATGATAATGGTATCTCTTTTTAAGATGGAGCGCTCATGGCCACTATTCCCCACAAATATATGAGTTTGGTCATGTGATTATATGTTGGGAGCATTTATCTATAGCACTGACATCTAGTGGTCGCTTGTATTACTACCACCTTTAGCTTTCTTCTGACATCTTTACTAGGTCATAGTTGATAAGCATGTTAATAAGATGTCTTTACTCCACCAATCCCCCGAGGACAAGTCCTTAGCCATGCTGGCTGTTTTGTACTTAAGGCAAGTGCCTTTGTTCCCCGGGGTCCCCGTACTATCAATTAGGTGTTCCTGCAATAAAGGCTGATTGAGAAGGATCCAACGGTGTTGCGTCTTCCTTGCCGGTCGAGGTGGGCGCGACAACTGGTGGCCCATACGGGGACCCGAGAAAATTATCTTTTCTTGTCTGGATCCAGAACTTTTTCAGCCTCAGGACGGTCGACGTAAGTTCCCAGTAGGGGCAGTTAGTTGCCGGAATTGGGACAATAGAGTTCCTAGAAGTGGAACGGTAAAGTTCCTGAAGTTGGGACGATAAAGGTCCGGGATAAGGGATTGTAAAACTTCCCTAGTAGGACAATAAAGTTCTCTGGAAAAGCAGAGACAATGATAGCCTTGGTTTAGAGGCAAAAAGGGGTTTGTGGAGCACGGTAATGTTGTCTTTTCCATTTGATCCTTTGTGGGTTGGACTAGCACTTTTGCCTTATACTCTTTTTGTGTTGTGGTGTTGCTTCTGTCTGAATTGCCACCGTCCAGGGCATGAATGCATTTGTTGGGAAGAGTCCATGATGAGCCACAAGATCGTGTGTAAATAAACACGCCAGCTCGCCAGCTCCCCTTGCTTGTAAATCGATCGTAAATAAGGTCGTAAAAGCATGGGAAGCTCACACTCCACCCGGCTCCTGTCAGCTCTTCAGGATCTTCCTGGTTAGCGTAAGCTTAAAATTGAAAAGAAAATCCTGCTGAGTTTTCTTGATGAGTGTAACCGTTGTGCCCCGTGGTTTATAGTGTCAGGGTCGCTCACTTTGAGAGCATGGGAGAAGCTGGGAAAAGATCTGGATAAGGAGACTACAGTGGGCAAGCTTAAACCAGGGACAAGGCCGCTTTGGCGTATGATCCGTGCCTGCTTGGAAGATAAACGATGTGAAGAAGCTGTTAGGACAGATCAGAGAATCCTTACAGAGCAACAGGAGAGTATGTCAGAAGGAGAGAAAGTTTTGAAGGAAGGAAAGAAAAGAAAAGGAGGAAAAGAGGTAAAAGAAAAGGCAGAAAAGATCAAGGAGAGGATAGACAAAGGCGAGAATAGTAATCAGGATCTAGGAACAAAAAAAAAAATTTATCCCTCATTAAAGGCATTGACCTTGGAGATGTCTAGTGATTCAGAGTTTAGTGATAGTGACTTAGCTGACCTTGAGGAGGAGGTAGCTCATTATGAGAAAGAGATTTATCATTCTGACTTGCCAAACACTTACGCTGTGCAGAAACAAGCCAAGGACTTAAATAAGAAGGCAATTATGCCAACAGCACCTCCTGCACCACCTATAACTTTCAAGGTAAAACAATGGTGAAGCCTGCAGGAAGTACTTCTTTTTGCCCGGAAGTATGGAAAGAGTTAGGATTGAGTTTTCCAGTTTTTCTGGATGCAAACGGGCAGCGACATCATGAACCTGTTGACTTTAAGACAATAAAACAATTAACAGAGTCAGTCAAAACCTATGGAGTCAACTCAGCTTTTGTTATTGCTCAAATTGAGGCTCTTGGCAGATACTGTCTCACCCCTGGAGACTGGGGGAGTTTAACCAGAGCCTGCCTCTCTCCGGCTATGGAGCAGGTGTAGTGAAAGGAAACTTAATTTTATGGACCCCGCTCTAGTGGCGGTGTGTTGGTTGATAGCCAACCTTAATTTTTGAAGCATAGTGTTTTATCTGTGCTTGTGCTCCCAACCCACACAGTAGGGGGGAGCGAAACTAGCTGCGGAGCTGCTACAGTGAACATGGAGACTGCTCAGTCTCACCCAATTTTTCTGGCTCTTCAGGAGCTGTTTAAAAGAAAAAGGCTTAGGATAAAAAGAAGCACTATAGAGAGATTTCTTAGTGAGTGCGATTGCCATTGCACCTTGGCTGCTCTCTGGGAATCTCAAGGTGGACAGCTAAGAAAAGCTGGGAAAGATTTAAATTTTGCTTGGGAACAAGGAACCTTAAAGGGACAGGCTGCGTTAGAAATGCTACAGGAGGAATGATCTGAAAAGGCTGAGAGTGAGGTGGGGGAGGACTCTAAGGAAAACAAGAACAAGAAAAGAATTTCTGCTTTTAGTGGCCAGACCTTCAACTTTTGCTCACAGAAAGAGAGTGCTCATTAAGAGAAGTTCTTTCAGGGAGCTTGCCTTATCTCTTGGTTTTATTCCAAGAGAGGAGTCAGTCTCCAGCATTAAGTTATTTTTCTCGTTAGTCATCATTAACATGGAGAGTGCCTTTGATCCTATCCCCACAGCAGCCAGTTCCTGCCCCTGTGGTCAAAATGCCCCAGGTTGGGGGACAGAGAAGCCCCTCGGACTACAAAACTGCCAACAGCCAAAGGTAAAAGTTAAAACAGAGAACATTCCAGGCCCAAGCCTAACCAGATGTGTTTCAAATGCAGATGCTTCATCAACTCTGACCAACTTTTACTCTGACAGGACGAGATAAAAATAATAAGGACTTGAAGATCCGATCCTTCTCCTGATTTAGTAGCTCTGTTCCAAGAACCAGGGGCCATAAAACCTTTTGGCCCTTATCTCCTGGAGCCATAAAACAGGGACGTATTGGGGTAAGATGGGCTAGAAAAGGCCTCGATGATTTGGGCTAGCATGAGTAAAACTTGTAATAAAAAAGAGACAAGGTAATGGTAAAGTGTTTTTGTGTATGCATTCTTTTAGGGTTATGTTTTAGTCTTTGGACCCTGATTAGAGACAGTTTACACCCTAGACATGAGAGAGAATGGGTTTGGGAAAAACAGTCCTCCCAGACTCTCCACAGATGCTTTGGAGAAAGAGAAAAACTTTCAGAGCTCTCCTGGGAACAGAAGAAAGGTAGGAGATGTCCTGCCTCTCTGCTGGCTCCTATTAGAGAAATGCTTATTTCTGGTTCTGAACTCCATAGATAAGATATCTGAGTCCTTTCAGTGGGACACCATCTAGTTTTTTCCCTCTATGTCTATTGTCTGTCCTTGGTGCACCAAGCTGTCCATGTCTGTCAGTTTATGTCTGTGGTTTTTGTTTCTCATTGTTTAAATGTTTTATGTTTCATGTTCAAAAGAAAAAATGGTAAAAACTTTATCTGTCGGTCATTCACACCTTGATTTGGTCTTAACTCGTTTCTGAAAAGAGAACAAATGAATAAAAAGCAGTTTCAATCGGCCTTTGGAGCCCTGTACCTGCAGCAAAGAGCCTAGGTCAGCTGGAGAAGCTGCCCGGGGGCGGAGCATCTGCAGGAGCTGATCTTAAAGGTGCCAGCAGCTCCTCAGCTTCTTGGTATGGGAGCTGATGTCTGTTTCTCTTAGAAAAATCCCTGACTTGTTATTAGACTTAGCAGGTGACAAGGTGTTTCTTTTAAAATCACAGCTAGAAAAGCAAAAATGGTGCTTGGTCTAAATATTAAAGACATGTGTTAACCACTTCAATTTTGTTTCTGACTGGTTTTAAATGTATAAATATGTTCTACATGCCTTGGTCATAGATTATTGGCCTTTAAGTTATTGGATATGGTTAAAAAATTATAACATCTATAACAAGAAGTTGACATAAAACTGATAATTTATATAGAGTCATTCTAGACAATATGTGACATGAGCCGACCTAGAGAAACAGGTCTAAATTGAGATAATATTTTTATAGAACTCTTATCCTAGAAGCCAGGCACCCCCAAATTACAGAATGTAAAATTGTGTTGGAAGTTTTTAAAAGATTTCATGATTCTTTCAATTTAATTTCTGATTCTGCTTATGTAGTTAACGCTGTGCGCTCACTTGAAATTACAGGGCCAATTAGGTTGACTAGTACTATATGTCAAATTCTTTTAGAATTACAAAAATTAATTTGGACCAAGAAAAAATAAGTTTTTCATACAACATATTCGAGCTCATACTAATTTGTCTGGTCCCATGGCCAGTAATAACGCTTTGGTGGATGCTAGTACTCGCAGAGAATTTATTTTTCATGCAGCTCCAGTTGATCTTGCTAGAGAATTTCATCAAAACTTTCATGTTCCTGCTTTCACTCTTCAACAAAAATTTAAAATTAAAAGCTACAGCTCGTGATGTAGTATTACGTTGCCAGAATTGTGTTCAGTTTCACCACCCTCCTCAGGTGGGAGTTAACCCTCGTGGTCTGATTCCACTAAAACTCTGGCAGATGGATGTCACACACATATCTCAATTTGGAAATTTAAAATATACACATGTTTCTGTTGATACCTGTTCTGGCATTATACATGCCACTCTGATGACTGGTGAAAAGGCTCCTAATGCCATTAGTCATTGCTTAGAGGCGTGGACAGTCTGGGGAAAGCCTGACAGCCTCAAGACAGACAACGGACCTGCCTACACTACAAAGTCTTTTCAGACATTTTGCCAAACAATACAGGTCAAACATATACAGGATTGCCATACAATCCCCAAGGTCAAGGAATTGTAGAAAGAGCACATCGTACTTTAAAAGAGCTCTTACAAAAACAAAAAGGGGAAATTGCCTATGGCAAAACACCAAGAGAACAGTTGTCTTTAGCTCTTTTTACTCTAAATTTCTTAATTTTGGATATGCATGGCCGCTCTGCTTCGGATCGCCATGCTGCTACTCAACCTATGACTAATCAAATACAGACAGCTGAGACTATCAATCAGATTGTAGACAGAACCGCAGTGGCATTAGAGATACAAGAAGAATTTAATGCCCACTTGGCATCTGGCTTTCTATTAGCTAACCAACGAATAGATTTGATTCAAGAACAAATTGAGGCATTATATCATATGACGCAGCTGTCCTGCGTTTCCTCCTTTAGAGGCTTATGTGTTACTCCATTGAAAGCTAACTTTTCTCAGTATTCTCAACAGAGCAAAGAAATCTCTAATTATTTGAAAGGAAACTGGTCCATGGGAGCGGAACAATTATCGAGACAACTGCTGATGCAGATTGCTGTCCTTAACAACACCAGAATGGAACCCATCTCGATTGGGGATTTCACCTCGTGGATCACCAATGCTTTCTCATTTTTCAAAGAATGGGCTGGCATGTTTGCCTGGGGGGCCATTGTCCTCTTGGGATGTGGAGTATGCCTATGGCTTTTTTGCCGTTTAAAATGAGAACATGCTAGACACAAAGCGATTGTTTACCAGGCTATGGCGGCCATTGAGAGCGGTGCTTCTCCCAGTGTGTGGCTGGCCTCTCTAAAAGATTGAGAGTTCGCCCTAGATCATATTTTGTCACTGTCATGTGAAGTCATTGTATCCAGAGACGGGCAACTTTCCTCAGGCTCGGACCAACCTAAGACAGGAGCCCGGTGGCGATAGGGTTAATTTCCAGTGACGGGTAAGGCCGAGTTTTTAGAGAGGAACGACCTAAGACAGGAGCAATGACGTGTATTGACGTGACACCCAGATCTAGACCAGTCATAGACAGAGGTGGCCTTGTCCTGTTTGAACATTCGGGCTGGTCCTATGCCCCTCTGCTCTGCTTCTCCCCTAATATTAAACACACACGTATAGCCCAGGACGGTGTGTTGTACATTTCAGTCATCTCTAGCCATTGGGGTGCAGTCCTAACTGCAGGAGTGGCTCGTCATGGCCGGGCTGGGCACTCTGTGAGGCATGTCTGATCACTCTCAGACCACTACCTCCACCTAATGGACTCATCTTTTAATAAAACAAAAAAGAGGGAGATGTTGGGAGCATTTATCTATAGCACTGACATCTAGTGGTCGCTTGTATTACTACCACCTTTAGCTTTCTTCTGACATCTTTACTAGGTCATAGTTGATAAGCATGTTAATAAGATGTCTTTACTCCACCAATCCCCCGAGGACAAGTCCTTAGCCATGCTGTCTGTTTTGTACTTAAGGCAAGTGCTTTGTTCCCCGGGGTCCCCGTACTATCAATTAGGTGTTCCTGCAATAAAGGCTGATTGAGAAGGATCCAACGGTGTTGCGTCTTCCTTGCCGGTCGAGGTGGGCGCAACAATTATATGAATTATTTGATCAATTATGTTGGTTTCCTTAAAATATTTATTTATTTATTTATTATTTATTTATTTAATGTGGATGAGTGCTCTATGCATGTACACCTGCATGCCAGAAGGGGGCATCGGATCCCATTACAGATGGTTGTGAGCCACCGTGTGGTTGCTGGGAATTGAACTCAGGACCTCTGGATGAGCAGCCGGTGCCCTCAACTGCTGAGCCACCTCTCCATCCCTGACCAATCGATAAGTCTTGCTCTGTTTAACACGGCTGTAGCCATGTTGTATTCAGTCTCCATTTTGCTCAAAGGTGAAATTAAGTTCAGGTTCCGGGGCTCCACTGCCCAGAAGCGATTATCCGTGGCTGACACTGAAAAATTATCCTGAAAGGTCACAAAGCTCTGTTATCTCAATATTCGGGAAAACCCTAACCTCCACCTCACTTACTTCACCAAGGACCAGTCAGCTTAAAGGTCAGCTGATGATACTTTATCTCATTAGCCAAAATGTAACACACACACATACACACACACACACACACACACACACATACACACACACATACACACACACACACACACACACACACACACACACACCTTGCCTTCTGCACTTGGTTTTCCTATAAAAAGCCTGCCCTAAGACCAAACCAGCATCACAGTCTGGCTCACAAGTCCTCTCCATGACCCTAATGGATCAGTATGAATTAAGCATTCAATAAACTTTCATCATATCTGAGATTGGGGTCCAGGTGGTCAGTGTGGTGACTCCTGAAACCTAATACTAAAGTCTGCCTTGACCTCTCTGCTCACTGCAAAAGAGGCTTCTCCAACCAAGATTGAAAGCAGCACTAATATATGAGTGTAAACACACACACACACACACACACACACAGAAGGCAATTTGACAATATGACCTTTGAGGAAAACAGTAGGTTTCCCCCTAGACCTATGACCTCTGTGGTCATTTGAGGAAGAATGGCCCCACAGACCCATATATTTGAATGCTCAGTCTCCACATATTTGAATGTTTGAAAGGATTAGAAGGATCAGGAAATGTGACCTTGTCAGAGGAAGTGTGTCACAGGAAGTGGGGCTTTAAGGTTTTAAAAGCCCAAGCCAGGCCCAGTGTTTCTCTCTGCCTACAGATCACGTTGTACCTCTCAGCCGCTGCTCCAGTCCCTGCCTGGGTGCAGCCATGCTTCCTGCCATGATGACAATGGACTGAAACTCTGACACTGTAAGCCAGCCCCAGTTAAATGCCTTTTATAGGACTCTTGAGAGTTGCCTTGGGCATGGTGTCTCTTTCTAGTAATAGACTAAGCAGTGGCTAAGACAACCTCCCTAGCCGCGGGCTTTTGAGCAGATATACAGAACCTGTTCCCGGGGCTGGGGATTTAGCTCAGTGGTAGAGCGCTTACCTAGGAAGCGCAAGGCCCTGGGTTCGGTCCCCAGCTCCGAAAAAAAGAACCAAAAAAAAAAAAAAAAAAGAACCTGTTCCCTCCCTTCTTTTCCTCTTCCCTTCCTCCCTCCATTCCTCCTACTCTTTTCCTTCTCCTCCTTCCTTCCCTCTCCTTCTTCCCTCCCTCCTTCCCTCCCTTTCTTCCTCCTTTCCCCCTCCTTCTTCCTTCCTCCCCTCTCCTCCTCCCTCCCTCCCTTTCTTTCCTAACACATGATTCTGACACAATTATCATTCTGCTATTCAATGTTTTATTGACTTATTAAACACTTGTGTTATCAGTATTTATCCTCTTCCTGAAAAGGGGGATCAGTCCTCCCTCCATCATGTGGGTTCCTGGTATGGAACTCAGGCCATCAGACAGTGCAGCACACAACCTTATTCTGAGCCATTTGCCGCCCCATAATCGATGCTAAAACAGGAATGCACTTATGTCTGTTTGGGAGCCGTCCCTGTATGGTCAGTTTGTGCTTTTGCCTTTGTGTCTTGAGTCATCCCGTCATGATGGGGACACAGAGCCGATAAAGTTCGCTCACCTCATAGCCAAGAAGTGAAGGGACAGGAAGACACAGGTATCCCACAATCCTCTTCAAGAGCAAATCACAATGACTCAACGCTTCCTAACAAGCAGGCCTGACTCCTAAAGGTTTCCACCAAACAAGCTGGGGGCCCAAACACACAGGTTTTTGGGGTGTCACAGCAATTACAATTATTTACTAAATACCTCTAGTCATATTATTCCCAATACTTACATTTAAAAATATAATTAGAAATAATAAGGTTGGGGTTGGGGATTTAGCTCAGTGGTAGAGCGCTTGCCTAGCAAGCACAAGGCCCTGGGTTCGGTCCCCAGCTCCGAAAAAAAGAAAAAAGAAAAAAAAGAAATAATAAGGTCATAGGCTAAGGAGATGGATCAGCAGATGAAATACTTGTCACAGCAGTGTGAGGACCTGAATTTGACATCTTATAACCCATGGAACAGCTGGAAATAGTAGCACGGGTCTGAATCCCATTGATCACGTGTAAAGTCAGGAGACTGAAACAGGAGAATCCCCAGCTAGTTGCCCCTAGCCTAGCACGTGCAGTGTTCAACCGCAATAGACCCTGTTCAAACAAGAAAACAATAGAAGAAAATAACAGAAAATAACAGATACCTGAAGTTGTCCTGTGGACCTCCTCGTGCGTGTCCACAGTCACACGCTTCTCTCTCTCTCTCTCTCTCTTTCTCTCTCTCTCTCTCTCTCTCTCTCACACACACACACACACACACACACACACACACACTCACACACACCATGGTGTTTTTTTTTTCTTTTTTCTTTTTTTCGGAGCTGGGGACCGAACCCAGGGCCTTGCGCTTCCTAGGCAAGCGCTCTACCACTGAGCTAAATCCCCAGCCCCACACCATGGTGTTTTAAATGAGAAATATCCCCATGGCTCTGGTATTCGAATCCTTGATTCCCCAGTTGGTGAAGCGGGTTGGGAAGATCCAGGTGGTGTGGCTGTCACTCTGAGTGGCCTGTGACATTCTAGGTCCTTATCCCACTTCTAATTTGCTCTCTCTGCTCTGGGCTTGCTGTTTAGTATGTGAGCTCTCGGCTTCCTGCCCCAGCTGCCTGCCACTCTGCCTCCCAGCACTGATGGACTCAGCCTCTCTGGAACCATCAGCCAGAATAAACTCTCTCTTCTTTAAGTTGCCTCTGGTTGTCCTGCCTTATCACAGCAACAGGAGAGTAAGTAATGCGCACAGAGATATAACAAAACACAGAGGGCTCACGAGATAGCTCAGCTGGTAAAGACGTTTGCTTCCAGTCCCGATGATCAGAGTTCAATCCCAGTGACTCACATAGTGGAAATAGAGAAGCTGTCCTCTGACCTCCAGATGTGTGCTGTGACACATGCATTCCCCCACCCCCGCACATACACAGCAATAATAATGCTATAATAATAAATTAATTATAAGTATAAGGTTATCAAGGTTGCCTTTTTGCCTTGTTTCACAATACCAAGAATGGGATTTAGAGCCTTCTGCACACTAAGCTGATTGCCACAGAGCCCCCACCTCAGCCCTCGGTTTGGTTTTTAGTTTTGTTTTTAAAGATTTATTTATTAGATGCAAGTACACTGCAGCTGTCTTCAGACACACCAGAAGAGGGTTGTGAGCCACCATGTGGTTGCTGGGATTTAAACTCAGGACCTCTGGGAGAGCAGTCGGTGCTCTTAACCACTGAGCCATCTCTCCAGCCCCGGTTTTGTTGTTTAGTTTTGTTTTGTGAAGCCTTACTGAGTTTCCTGAACTAATTTCAAACCCATGGTCCTCCTGTCCCTGACCCCCAAACGCTGTATAGGTGTTTGCCCCCATGGTCAGCAAAGTTGGAGTGCTTTTCCCACATAGACCATTAGCCAAAGCACAAAGGAGGCACACCTAGAGGGAAAGCCCAAGAGAAGGTCAAAACTGCAGCTTGCCTCGCTTTTCAGAACTCACTTCAGGGGATCAACCAACCAGTGCCCTTTCCCTTCCTTGTGGCGTCAGGGGGGCTGCTGGTTAGGGGGTTGTAGGACACAAAGAGGTACCCACCCTGCTCACAGATGCCACTGGTAAAGCATCAACGCGTATCTTATCAGTTGCCAAGGAGAATGGTCCCGTGCAGAAAGCCATCAGGGTTCAGAGGGCAATAGGATCGTACGGGAGGCCAGCCTCGGGGAACCAGCAAACCCAGCGGGGCAGCCGGCAGAGCAGGGCCGGTAGCCTAGAGGGGGAGCAGCGCACCTGTGAAGAGCATGAAGAGCCCGGAGACCGGGACACCTCTGCCTTCTCCACACATGGAAGCGGTAAGTGCTGACTTTGCCTCCCTGCCACCAAGATGGAGACCTTTGTATGCAGATGAGGGCCCTGGGATCAATCCATCAAGGAGGGCTTGGGGGAGCACCATTCCAGATGGTGGTGTAGGGACTGCCACACCCAAGCCCCGAGCCTGCTGAAGCCAGAGAGTGCCGCTTCACAACCCTCCCTGTCCCTCCGCCTTCAAGGTCAAAGGCAGGAAAAATGTGTACCTAGAAACAAGACAACACCTGCTTGGGTCACCTTCCCCGATAGCCCCTTCCTCCTTTTCCTCCTCCTCCTCCTCCTCCTCCCCCTCCCCCTCCCCCTCCTCCTCCTCCTCCTCCTCCTCCTCCTCCTCCTCCTCCTCCTCCTCCTCCTCCTCCTCCTCCTCCTCCTCCTTCCAGGATCATAGCCTGCTCCCCGACAGACCACCCTCTCCACCTACGGAGGAAGTGGAGGCCTGGCCACCCTCACCCCACCCCAATCCTAGAAGTCACAGGAGCCAACCCTACAGAGCCTCTGACTTTGGAATTCTCTGGTTCAGCGCCTCCAGCCCACACTGGTCCTGACTACCCTAAGTGCAGCCTTCGGCTCAGCCTTCCAGTATGGCTACAACATCGCTGTGATCAATACACCTCACAAGGTGGGCACAAGGTGGATCTCAACGGGTAGAAGTCAGATGCTGTCCTGCTTCTGGAAGCTTTCACCTTCTCCTAGGAGTCCCCTAGATGCCCACCTCTGAGGACCAGGACCAGATAGAGCCATTTTCTCCAGAAATATCATCTTTTCTAGGGACGACAGTGTGGGCGGACCTGGATTCTCTGCCTGGGTACCTTGCCTTGCTCACCTGGGGGTGGGGCATTTGTGGATGACAGACACTTCAAGAATGAAGTCTGTTAACATTTAGGGATTGCATTTGGGGCAAGTTGGAGAGGAGACGGGTGGTGTGCAGCAGAAGCCTGGCCATGTGTGCATATTATCTACACATATGTTCATTACTCGTGATCATTAATGAGCGTCTTTGATGCTATGAAGGTTTTCGTGGTGGTATATTTTGCACTACTGAACATCAAACCCGGGACCTCATGCAGGCCAGAAAAGCGTTCTACCACAGAACATCCCCAGCCCAGGTGATTTTATTTTTTAAAATATCTTTTCTTTTTTTGGTTCTTTTTTTCGGAGCTGGGGACCGAACCCAGGGCCTTGCGCTTCCTAGGTAAGCGCTCTACCACTGAGCTAAATCCCCAGCCCCTAAAATATCTTATCGCATGGTAGTACACACCTTTAATCGCAGCACTGGGGAGGCAGAGGCTGGAGGATCTCTTGTGAGTTCAAGGCCAACCTGCTCCACATAGCAAGCTCCAGAACAGCTAGGGCTATACAGAGAGACCCTGTCTCCAAAAACAGAAGAAAAAATATACTCGTATTGTCATGTTTATTTATTTGTATTTGTTCAGTGTGTCTTGCGTGTGCTGTGTATGCGTGGGGCGTGCACTTACCACAGTGAGTGATTGTGTAAAGGTGAGAAGACGGGGTACAGGAGTTTTCTTCTGCTTCTCCCTTGGGGATCTGAATGGCCCCCAGGTCATCAGCCTTGGCAATGAGCTGAACCATCTTACCAGTCCCAGTCCTAGGTTTATTGAGACATTGTACATCAAGCTGGGCCCTGAGCCATCCCCCTGACTCAGCCTCCCAGTGCTGGGATTTTGTGGTTTCAAGAATTAAACCCAGGGTTCTAGAATGGTAGGCACGATCTCTACCACTGAGCTATTCCCAGTTTGGGAACTCTCTCTCTCTCTCTCTCTCTCTCTCTCTCTCTCTCTCTCTCTCTCTTTCTCTCTCCTGCCCCGTGGTGTGTGTATGTGTGTCCCACTGCTGAGCCTTCGGCACTTTTTTTTTAAGTTTTTTTTTATGTATATGAGCACACTTGTAGCTGTCTTCAGACACACCAGAAGAGGGCATCGAATCCCATTACAGATGGTTGTGAGCCATCATGTGGTTGCTGGGATTTGAACTCAGGACCTCTGGAAGAGCAGTCGGTGCCCTTAACCACTGAGCCACCTCTCCAGCCCCGCCACCGAACTTTTTAAAGGCAGAGCCTCATGTAGCTGTGCCTGGCCTCGAATTTTACATATAGCTGAAGCTTGTCTTCAATTTCTGATTCTCTAGTACTGCCCCCAAGTGCTGAGATCACGGGAGTACATCTACCATTCTTATTCAGGGCTGGGGATGGAACCCAGGGCTTCAGGCTTAGGAGGCATGCGCTCCCCCATCTGAGCTGAATGCACAGCCCTGAGTCATCTCTTCTAAGTATGACATAGCTGTGTGCTATGTCACTGTTAGAACTAACGCCGGGTAGTTTTATGTCAACTTGCCGTGAGCTAGAGTTGGTTTGGAGGAAGGAGCCCAGATTGAGAAAATACTCCCACTGCACTGGCTTGTGGGTAAGACCGTGGTGCGTTTTCTTGATTGACAGGTTGAGATGAGAGAACCCAGCTCACTGTGGGTGGTACCATCTGGGGCAAGTGGCTCTGAGCTGCATACAAAAGCAGGCTGAGCAAGCCATGAGAAGCAAGCCGGGGAGCAGCACCCCTCCAGGGTCTCTGCCTCAGTTCCCGCCCCCAGGTCCCTGTTGAGTTCTTGTGCTGACTTTGCTCAGTGATGGAGTGCGACACGGCCCAGTATCACACGGCTAGTGTGGCTGTTTTCTACACTTCATCTGGCAGAATAAGGCTACGGAAGTGATTTTTTTTTCCCGGAGCTGAGGACCGAACCCAGGGCCTTGCGCTTGCTAGGCAAGCGTTTTACCACTGAGCTAAATCCCCAACCCCGGAAGTGAATTTTTTAACAGCTTTCCTTCAGGCTGGCTTCCCGTCTCTTCTCCTCAGAATATTCTTTTGCGCCCCAGGTACCAACAGAAAGCCAGTAGGTTCGGTTGTGTCCTGTGGGTACCGGCAGGGATGGGTCGTCTCTGTGAGATGACAAGGGGCAGCCGAGAACTTACATTGCCATTCCTGTGAGTTGTGCAGCATCTCGAGCAGCGGGTGGGGTCCTGTCTTTCAGGTCTTGAAGTCGTTTTACAACGACACGTACTTTGAGCGGCACGGAACGTTCATGGACGAGAATACGCTTCTGCTCCTGTGGTCCTGCACGGTCTCCATGTTCCCTCTGGGAGGGCTGTTGGGCTCCTTGGTGGTTGGCATGATGGTCAATAAGTGGGGCAGGTAAAAGGAAGGCGGCATTCCCAAACTCGAGATCCGTCTTAACCACGGGCTCTCTCGATGATTGAGACCACCCCGAAAAAATCAGATCTAAAGGCAAGCTTCCATATTGCCACAGACCCTTTGGAATCTCTTTCCCTGACAGCTGCCTAGGGACAGCTTCTACTGGTGCTTAGCTCAGTGCCTCGTGAGCGCTGCGGCAGGTATCCCGAAATGCCCCTGGGCGGGGGGCGGAGGGGGGGCTGGGTCAGCTGACTTTGGGATCCAGCACCACCCTACACATGGGCTCAGCGGTATGCTCTCCCGAGGCTGGGAACTGGACTGAGTCACCACACGTGCCTTGGCCTCATATCTGCCTTGGAGGTGAAGCCCAGCTCTGTGCACTTTGCTTGGCTACTCGGAGGCCCACGCTGCAGAGGCATGGTAAAGATAAAGCGGTTTGTGCCGTTCAAGGTCCCCAGGAAGGCGAGGGCTCAGTTAAAGTCACAGGGTGGGGCGCAGCTGCATTCTGCATGTGCAGATTTGCTCTCGAACCGAGCTAGCCTGTGTCAGGATGGGCAGTGGGGAGCCCCTCGGGACAAATAACTCCAAAAACGTAGCAGCCAGGCTCCTTGTGTGTTAAAGAAAATAATACCATAAAAATGTCTGTTTATGGAAGCTGGACCCAGAAACCTCTCCTTGTAAATACTTGGTGAGCAGTGATCTTTTCCTCTCTTGTGCACTTGAATGTAGAAAGAATTCGACAGATCCTTATTTTGCTGTAGGTCAGGCTATGTACAGTTTATGACCTGTAAACTTCAATTACACTGCGCTAAAGATCCAGGCTCACGGCCCTCTTCTGTAGACCTTTTACTTACTGATTTTTGAGCTATTGCCTCATTCTGTGGATCAGGATGGCCTGTCACTCACAGAGATCCATCTGCCTCTGCCTCCCAAGTGCTAGGATTAAAGGTGTGTGCCACCTCATTCGGCCTCTCAAAGACATCTTTCCCTAGTCTCCTATTACAAAGGATGACCAAGGGGTGAGGTAGAGGCAGCCTGCTCCGTGGAGACCCACCAGCCTGAGCCTCTGTGAGGCCAGCAGGCTTCTGAGGGATCAGAGTAAGAGGCTATCAGGAGTATAGGATTGCCCATCTGTGGATCTTGGCATATCCTGAGGTGTTGACCAGCAGAGGATATTTTTTTTTTAATAAGGACCCTGTCAGCCCTGCTTTACCTATAACAGTCAGGGGCTGGGTATTCTGTAACTGACACCTCCATGTATGAAGACAGGGAGTAATTAGCAGCCCCTAGGTTGAGTGTGGTAGAACCTAGCACTCTGGGGACGGCGGCGGGAGGACTGGCTACACAGCAAATGTAAGGCCAGCCTGGGCTGCAGGAGACCCTATTTCAAAAGACCAAAACAAGATCAGAGCTGTTTCTCAGCCCTGCCCTCCACAGACCATTGGGATTTAACCTTTTTGGCCTTAGAGGTCATCTAGTCCCACTCTGCACCATGTCTGTTACCAGGATCTGGTCAGCATCCCTGACCAACATCCGGTCTGGTCTAGACATCACAACTGGGGCTTGACTGCCCACCAGTCACTACCTGTGGAATGGCTGCAGTGTTTGAAACACACCTCCCCTCCCCAACTCCTTCCTTCCGGGAATGTTAACACACTTCCAACTTCCGTACAGCTTTTCCCATTCTTGGTCAGCGTGGGCCATTCTTGTATCTGTGGAGAGAGCATTACTACGTATTATATTATAAGAGCCCTAGTCTATCCGTGAGGAGACCTAATCACCCTTCCTCACCAAGGGCAGGGATTATAGCACACATATAAATGGGAATAGTCCAGGACACAGCCCCATCTTCTAGTCCTTCTCAGGCATAGCTCCTCTGTAGGGAACAGCCTGGAATACCGGGCTTGGGGTGTCAAAGCATCTACTGGGTGCCCCTGCCCTCTGGGCCCTGCTGTCTTGCAGAAAGGGAACCCTGTTGATCAACAATGTCTTCGCTATAACCTCCGCCGTCCTGATGGGAGCCAGCAAAGCTGCCCGGGCTTTTGAGCTGATCATCTTCTCTCGAGTGATGGTGGGAATCTGCGCAGGTACCTAGGGCGGCCACTGAACACCCAGGGCCTTCTGATGTGCACTGGCCAGGGGACAGCTCTAAGGCATGGGTGCCCAGCACCAGGAGCCAACCCTGGACACGGGGGGTCTGGCTATGTGCTTTTGCCTCCCTAGATTTCCTCCAGTTTCCAGTCCTAGGCCCTAGCAAGCCTCATGCTTTCCAGCTCCTCCCTGTTATGTCATGAAATCGTCCACCTTGCCTGTAGTCCCAGCACTCAGAAGGCAGAGGCAAGGGAATCGATGTAGATTCAAGTCTAAGTCAGTCTTTAGAGTGAGCTCCAGGCCAGCCAGGGCTACGAATGAATGAATGAATGAATGAATGAATGAATGAATGAATGAGGACATAACTGTTCCTAGGTATGTGCAGGAGAAGGTTTATTGTAGACACGAGGGACAGCATAGACAGAGGCATCTGGAAGGGTCCAGAGTGACCATGACCCTGAGCTGGGCCACGTGAGGGGAGGGAAGACGGGAGCCCTGAGACCAGGAGGGTGTAAGTAGAAAACATGCATAACCAGAATGGATCACATAGGTCAGAGCCACTGGGGAAAGGCAAGCTCGGCTGGAGAAGTTTAGGGGAGGGGGGAGAGTATGCCAGCCAGGGGGACTCTGTAACAGATAGGGACAGAGGGATGCTGGGAGCATGTGACAGTCAGGGTCTGCTTTGATATGTTAAATAGGCAACCTACCATTTGTCCAGGTTTGAGACCTAACAATCCTGAGACCTCAAAAGAAAGGAAGAGAGGGGAGAGGACAGATGGAGGGAGAGGAGGGAAAGTCCCCTTACTGTGAAGAACACAAAAACCAAACCAGCCCTACATGTATCTTCCAAGGACGGGGTCTTAGTTAGGGTTTCTATTGCTGTGAAAAGACACCATGAACAACTCTTATAAAGGAAACATTTCGTTGGGGCTGCGTCACAATACAGGGGCTCAGTCTGTTATCGTCATGGTGGGAAGCATGGCGACACACAGGCAGACAGTTCTGGAGAGGTAGCCGAGAGTTCTATATCCAAATCCACAGGCAGCAGCAAAAGACAGTGAGCCACCAGGCCTGGCTTGAGCTTCTGAAACCTCAAAGCCCAACCATCCCTACACCCCCACCCCCACCCCCATGTCATACTTCCTCCAATAAAGCCACACCCCCAACAAAGCCACACCCCCAACAAAGCCACACCCCCAACAAAGCCACACCCCCAACAATGGCCCTTCCTAAGAGTGTATGAGTGTTCATCCAGACTACCACAGAGAGCTATACTGCTAATACTTACCTTGTATACACAAAGCTCTCAGTTCCATCCCCAGACCCCCAGAAAACAATAAAAGAAAGGAAGGTCTGAGCCCCGCTCTGTAGTAGAGTCCTTGCCTAGCATGCGTGAGTACCACAGCAAAACAAAACCAGAAACCTATGTTAAGTGATGTGTGCTTAGGAAATAACAGAAGACCACCAGGTGGCACAGACCTTTAGCCCCAGCACTCAGGAAGGAGAGACAGATGGATCTCTGTGAGTTCAAGACCAGCCTGGTCTACAGAAAATTTCAGGACAGCCAGAGCTACGGAGAAACCCTGTCTCAAAAAGAAGAAAAGAAACAAAGAACAGAAAATCAACCATGATAAGATGGACATTTAAAGACCATAAGAAGGGTTACTACACAGCCTAGACTCCTCCCCTCCAACAGTAATCTGGACCGGAAGCCAGGGAGGAAACAGTATCATTTTTTGAATGAGATGGCCACAGTAAAGAAACCAAATAGCTGTTCCATGGATGAAAAGGGAGTTTATTTTAAAACTCTGTGTCTCTGGAAAGCATAGAGAAGGGACAGGAGCTAGGGGTGACACATGGTGGCATGTGGTGGTGGTGGTGATAGATTTCTAGGATTTTAAGGGAACAGTTGACCAGGAAGGAGGGAACCTATGTGCTTGTGGAAGGCTTTGAAGTGTCTAACTGGTACTTGTAAGTAAAAAATGATGGAGCCTAGAGGCCAGCATAGAACTTGATGTGCTAACAGACACTACAGGCATATACAATGGAAGAGCCAACCATCCCTTTTGTCAGAGATAAGAATGACTCCTTTTCCGGGTAGGGACTAGTTTCTCAAGTCCCCAAGGGAATACTAGTTTTTGTCTAAATGCCAGACTATGGGAAAAGGAATTTCTCCAGCTGAATGGTCGGGTGGGGAAAGCTGCGGTTGCAGGTTTAAACTAAATAAGGAACAGGCTCTTTCCGGCCCAGGGGCATCCTCCCTGCAAGAGATTCAAGGTTTAAGAAATGGGATTGAAACGACCTTAGACCCTGGGTTTTGAGAGGCTGGGGACTGTTGGGTTTTTTTTTTTTTTCTTTTTCTTTTTCTTTTTTTCGAAGCTGGGGACCGAATCCAGGGCCTTGCGTTTGCTAGGCAAGCGCTCTACCACTGAGCTAAATCCCCAACCCGCTGGGGAACGTTCTTATGGTCCTGATTCCTCTGATCCAGGTATCGCCTACAGTACTCTTCCCATGTACCTGGGAGAACTGGCTCCTCAGAACCTCAGGGGTACATTAGGGACAATGACGGAGGTATTTGTCATCTTTGGAGTCCTCTTGGCTCAGATCTTCAGCCTGCAGACCATCCTGGGCAATGCCACGGGTAACCAGCTACGTGTGGGGGTGAGGCGAGGGCTAATAAACCGTGGGCATGCGTGGTGCAGCCACTGGCTCGGTTGAGCCCAAAGTAACCCATGGTCCAACAGGAAGGTGTTTTGGTGGCCTTGTGGATATAGAGGACCTTGTCCGGGGCAGGGTTGCTGACTTCTGGGGATGGGAGGAGACGACCTGGAAATCAGCTAAGCTAGGCTGGCCAGCCAATGAGCTCCCTGGATCTGATTCCCCAACCCGCCCACCCGAATGCTGGGGTCAGGGGACTGCACAAACACAGCTTTTTAGGTGGGTACTTGCTAGTCAGCCGAGGTCCTCATGCAAGTGTCCTTACCCACCAGGTCCCTTCCTCTATTTTCTTTTTCTTTTTTTCGGAGCTGGGGACCGAACCCAGGGCCTTGCGCTTGCTAGGCAAGCGCTCCAACCCCCTTTCCTCTATTTTTAATACGGATGTTCTTTGTGGGTAGCGACATCTTGTCAAGGACTAGGTGGCCACCAGCCTCGCCTATCACCTGGTTGGGCGCAGTGAGGAGGGAGCTGGAGGGGAAGCACCTGTGCCTCTGTAGGTTCCCCGCAGCAGATTCGAGTCTCAAACCGCCATTTGTGTTCCGTCCAGGCTGGCCAATCCTTTTGGCTCTCACAGGGGTCCCTGCACTGATTCAGCTCCTCTCTCTGCCCTTCTTCCCTGAGAGCCCCCGCTACACTCTGATTGAGAAAGGAGACGAGGAGACCACAAGACAAGGTACTGGGACTCGGGCTGCTCACCCAGGTTCCCAGTGCACAAAGGGGCATGGAAGGGGCGGGTCCTGTTGCTGTAAATATTAAAAGTACCCTCTGACCCTCGCATCTGGTGAGATTGTGAACCGGATCAGGGTCACAGTGGACAATGATTGAGAGCAGAGAGCTTGTGCAGGGCGAGCAGTGGTGACTGAGGTGAGGCCCGGGCTCTGGAGAAGGGACTGGCTGAGGTGCAATAGGGCAGAGGGTGAGTGTGGTGTACCGCCCCTCTGCTCTGCAGCTCTAAGGAGGCTGCGAGGTCACAGCTACAATGTGGAGGCTGAGATGGAAGAAATGCGGACAGAGGAGCGCACCGAGAAAGCCGAGGGTCGCCTGTCCGTGCTCAACCTCTTCACCTTTCGGCCCCTGCGCTGGCAGCTGATCTCCATCGTTGTGCTCATGGCGGGCCAGCAGCTGTCCGGGATCAATGCGGTGCGTGCGGGTTTGGTCCCCTTGGGTCTTTTTGAATGAATTCACAGAAGGTTCGGGGGTTGCATTTTGTGTTTTGACTCTGTAAAGCTCAGCCCGGCTTCCGGGAGGGACGAGCTACTAAGCTGGTGCTGGGAGGAGGAGAGTCCTGCGAGCATAGTGCAAGTTATCACTCTGGGTGTTGCCTTTGCAACAAACAGGACCTTGGCTTGCAGGATGGTTCGGTAGTAAGACCTGTTTGCGCCAAGCCTGACAACCTGGGTTTGATCCCTGGGACCCACGCCAGGAATGGGAGATCTAGCTCTTCAGACTTCCACTCGAGTGCCATAGAATGTCACAGAGAATGAATCCACGCAATAAAAATAAGAAAGATGAATAATAGATGAATGGAGGCAGATCATCAGCGATAGAGAGAGAGGGAGGGATGGAGGAATGGAGGGAGGAAGAGAGGGAAAAGACGGATGGATAGATAGATGGGTAGATGGATGGATGGACGGACAGATGGATGGACAGATGGATGGACATAGCTCATCAGTTAAGACCACTGTTACTCCTGCCTGGGATCCAGGTTCCTTTCGCAGCACTCAAATGATCTCTCCCAGCCATCTATAACTCTTCCGGACTCCATGGGTACCACCTTTCCCCACCCTCTACTCCTCTCTTGTCTGTTTTTCTTTGCTTCCTAGTCCCCAAAAGAAAATCTCCTGCCTGTAGATTTTTTCGCCCTCTCCATAAGAGACCATGAGAGAAGTACCTGACCTCTGGTCCCAATCAGAGGCTCCAGAGAAGACCGTTGCTTGATCCTAGGTCAGGATACCCTGGTAGACTCATTTGCCGTGGAAATGTGTCCTGTTCTCTGGTGGCTATTTCATTCTATCTGTGGGTGGCCAAAGGAAAATCTCAAATGCCCATTCTGGAGCCATTGGAGAGAGGATAGGTGACCCTGTTGGTGCCTAGGAGAAGGAACAAGAAGAGGTGACATCTGTCTTTAAGAGATGAGTTGTTTCGCAAGGTGATCTTGGGAGCTCCCAATGGGGATAGTTTCTCCTGGGACTGGGCCAGAGCTGGCCCTAAACAATCAAGAGCCTGTGTGCAGAATAATAAAGTCATACAGGGAAAACTACCTAGTGGCACTGTGGCCTGGCTCGCATTTTATAAGAACAGAAGCCAAGACTCAGAGATACCAGGGTGGAGTCAGACC
This sequence comes from Rattus norvegicus, assembly GCF_021556685.1. Lineage (NCBI taxonomy): Eukaryota > Metazoa > Chordata > Mammalia > Rodentia > Muridae > Rattus > Rattus norvegicus. Next base: position 166,712,956 of record NC_141538.1, read on the forward strand.
TACCAGGTGCCTAGCTTCACCACTTCCTGCTAACTCCATCCTATTGAGGGTCCCCAACCCAGGCTCCCAAAACTGTCTTATTGCTCACAGTGAGAAAGAGAATCCAGTGAGCTGCCTCAGGGCCTCCGCTCACATCCCTGTTTATGCTGCAGGTCAACTACTACGCAGATATCATCTACACATCGGCTGGTGTGGACCCCACCCAGTCCCAGTACGTGACTCTGGGCTCTGGTGTCATCAACTTGGTGATGACTCTCGTCTCGGTGAGTTATTGGGGATGGGGGTGGGGCGCTCTCATGTCAGGGTCCCCGAACAGTCCCCTGACTGGAAGACTGAAGCCCCTCAGGCCAGAGAGTGTGGGCGGCCCTAGTCTGGGAGGCGCAATAGTAACCTTGGTCAAGTTTTGGGGCACAGTTCATTTGGTAGAACGCTTGCCTAGCGTGCTTGCCTAGCGTGCACACGTTCCTGGGTTCGGTCCCCAGCAGCGGTATAGAACTACACACGATAGCTCACACTTACAATCTCAGCACTTCAGAGGCAAAGGCAGGAGGATCAGAAGTTCAAAGTCATCCTTGGTGACGTAGTGAATTCCAGATCAGCCTGGGTGACAGAGACTCAAGAGCAAGCAAGGGCTGCAAATCCAGCTGTGATGTGATTAACTCTTCATTGTCAACTTGACCACATCTGGAATTAACTGAAACCCAAACACGTAGGGGATTATTATTTTTTTTTTTTTTGGCAGTGGGGGTTGGGGGAGTTTTTGCCTTCCTGTGCCTCCCACGTGCTAGGATTAAAGGCATGGGCCACCACTGCCCTGCATCGAAGAACCACCTTTAATCCAGATCATCTGAGGTTGAAAGAGCCATCTCTAATTTGGGCCACACCTTCTGCGGCAGCCTATATAAGGCACATGGAATAAGGAAGTTTCACTCTTTGCCCGCTGTTCTCGCTCTGGCTGGCATTAGAGACGATTTCTTCAGAATTTCAGTGGACACTGAAGACCACCTTAGACATCCAGACTCGTGGACTGAGCAACCCCTGAATTCTAGGACCTTCTGTTGGTAGACAACCATTGTTGGACTAGCTGGACCTGTAGATTCTATTCCTCCAAAGAACACTAGCTAAAATATAGGTTTAGTTCTAGGATCACGAGGTGTTGCTGCGACAGACCTGACGATGTTATTTTGGGGAGGATTGTGGAAGGACTTTGGGACTTTGAGCTAGGAAGTCCGTTGAGTTCAAAGTGTGCAAAGCTTGGTGAGCCATGCTGGGAGTTTGGAAGATAAGAAATGTTGAGCCCGGCAATGGTGGGCATGGCTTTAGTCCCAGAGGCAGAGGCAGATAGATCTCTGAGTTCAAGGCTAGCCTGGTCTACTGAGTGAGTACGCCAAGGTGACACAGAGTAACCCTGTCTCAAAAGCAAACAAACACCTAAAGAACAGTGCAGATAGTGGAGGCCTGGCTTGTGAAGTTCCAGAGAGAGTCACCTACAGACACTATTAGGGCTGCTTGCTATTTTGGGTTGGGAATCTGTAGTCCTGGTCAGCTGGGGCTGAAGAATCATCTGTGGTTAAAAAGAGACCAGATCGGGGCTGGGGATTTAGCTCAGTGGTAGAGCGCTTACCTAGGAAGCGCAAGGCCCTGGGTTCGGTCCCCAGCTCCGAAAAAAAAGAACCAAAAAAAAAAAAAAAAAAAAAAAAGAGACCAGATCAAGCCTCCACACCACTGTTCATCACTGAAGGAAGTCAGGACAGGAACTGAAACAGGGCTGGAGCCTGGAGGCAGGAGCTGATGCAGAGGCCATGGAGGGATGCTGCTTACTGGCTTACTCCTCATAACTTGCCCAACCTACTTTCTTTTTTTTTTTTCTTTTTTTTTTTCTTTTTTTTTTTTCTTCTTCTTCTTTTTTTTTTTCCAGAGCTGGGGACCGAACCCAGGGCCTTGCGCTTGCTAGGCAAGTGCTCTACCACTGAGCTAAATCCCCAACCCCTCAACCTACTTTCTTATAGCCATCAGCCCCGAGGTGGCACTATCCACAATGGATCTGGGATCAGTCATTAATTAAGAAAAAGCCCTCTAGGCTCACCCACAGACTGGTCTTATGGAAGCATTTTCTTAACGAAGCTCTCTTGTCCAACAAGAATCGAGCTTGTGTGAAGTTGACTTAAATTAGTCAGCACAACGAAGGTGACCACTGCCATCCAGAGAAAGCCAGATTGGAGCACAGTGGCCATCTCAGACTGTGTCTCCAGGGACAGACAGACCTATTTTTCTGTCTGGAATTTCTCCAAGCAGGAGGTGAGGAGGAAGGACTGGTGATGTTAGTCTGTGTTTAGGATGATGGATAGATCTAACCCAGAAGTCTAGAGGGAAGGGACAAAGGATCCACCTGCTTGTACATTGGCGGTAGGGTCCTTTCTCCTTTGCTCTCCTTAAAGATGAGAGATGGACTCTCAGACAATAGGGTTTGTTGGCCTCTTCAGGGCACTAGAGGAGGAGTCCTTCTGAGTGAGAAAGTCCCAAAGGTGCTGCAGTATTATATGCAGAGACTAGAAAATATGGTTCTCAGGGCAGAGAGACGGCTCAGCAGTTAAAGGTGCTCACTGCTCTTGTGCAGGACCTGAGTTTGGTTGTCAGCACTCACACTGGGAAGCTCTCAAACCACTGTAGCTCTAGTTCCAGGAGTAGCTCCCTCTACTGTCTTCCAAGAGTACTGCATGCACATAGTGTACAGTAAGTCAAGCAGGCAGCTCATAAAAGAATTTAATGTGGTTACTACAGGGAAAGGGGGCTGCAGGGAGTAGATACCCAAGGGTCTGTAAATGACAAAGATGGCAGAATCCCAAAGTGTAACTTGCACCAAATAGGCCACCTGATGTAGCAGGGAGGGGCCCCTAAGGAGAGCCAAGCAGGAGAGGGTGGAGCTTTGAGGTCAACAGACTCATTTTCAGTCACCTCTGCAGGCCTTCATCATAGAGCGTCTGGGACGGCGGATTCTCCTGCTGTCTGGCTATGGCATCTGCGGCTCTGCCTGCCTAGTGCTGACGGTGGCTCTCCTCCTTCAGGTCTGTGCTCAGATTCTGCCCTGTGGTTGGGAGGCTGGCATAAAGGGTTTGAGGTCCTAACTGCATGGATGGGTCTCAGCCCTCTCCAGCAAAGCCATTCATGGAGAACAGCTTTAGAAAACCCATTCCCAATGTGAAGCTCGTGAGTGATTTTGCTCCCCTGTGTCTATACATGCACGCATGGAACTTGGTGTAACCCTGGACTTGCATGCAGCTGTGATCCACTTGATGTCGATGCTGGGAATTGAACCCGGGTCCTCTATAAGAGCAGCAAATGCTTTCAAGTGCTAAGTAGTCTCTCTAACTCCTGGACTCTGATTTATAAACACACTCTTGAGGCAATCCTCTGTAATGGGGACAGCTGGGCCCAGATCCTCTCTTGGAATCCTGCCACGAACTCATTATGTAAACCAGGAGGGGATATGAGAAGGAAAGGAAAGAGATCATGTTCCTCTGTGGTTCCTCCATCAGAAGCCCTGATGGCCCTCCATGGCTCCCCACCCTTCCACTCCTTTGCAACATCTGTCCTGACCATCATCAGTTAGCTGGCCACTTAGCTTGGAGCCTGCCATTCAGTTCAGTTAAGTCTGTTAACCTGGTTTTGTATCTGCCATTCTGTTGGCCGTTAGGAACAGAACCTCAAGTGTTAGGAGGTAGCCTGGGGTTCCCTTGCTCCTAGGGTACTGTCTTAGTTAGGATTTTACTGCTGTGAAGAGACACCATGACCTAAACAACTCTTCTAAGAGTTAATTGGGGCTGGCTCACAGTTTCAGAGATTCAGTCCATTATCATGGCAGGAAGCATGGCAGCAGGCAGGCAGATGTGGTGCTGGAGAAGGAGCTGAGAGTTATACATCTTGATCCAAAGGCACCCAGGAGGAGACCAGCTTCTGCAGGCAGCTAGGAGGAGGGTCTCTTTTGCACTGGGTGGAGCTTGAGTCTAGGAATATTCAAAGCCCGCCTACACAGTGACACACTTCCTCCAACAAGGCCACGCCTCCTAACATGCCACTTCCCATGGATCAAGCATATTCAAACCATCCACCTAGAAGGACTCTCTGCAGACAACTGTCAAATAAGTTGAGATCCCCACCGAGTCACCTCAAGTGTGTGGCAGTCCTTGCTCTATCCCTGAGTGGCTGAGGTCCACCTGGTCTGGGTTCAGGAATCTGTGGGTTCTGATCCACATTTGTAAGATAAAAACAATGCTATCCACACTCAGAGAGGGTGACATGAAAATAAAACGCAGACATATCTGGGAATGCAAAACAGCCTAAACCAAACCTTCAACTCCATCACCACCACCATCAGGTACGGTTGCGGTAGTCTTGGTGAACAAGGGCCTCCGTCTCCATCTTTATCCCCACCTACCTCCTCCCCTTGCCCAGAGCCATTGTAGTCTCTGTTGGACTCGGAATTGTTGCAGCAGGTTGGCAGAACTGCGGGTGGCTTCAGCTCCTGGTGAGGCTCTTGGTTTGAGGCCCCTGGAGGTCCCAGGCCACGCCCTCTGACGCACAGGGCTGCTTCTCCCACAGAGCACAGTCCCTGAGCTGTCTTACCTTGACATCATCTGTGTCTTCTCCTACATCGTGGGACATTCCATAGGGCCCAGTAAGTTCTCGCTCCACTCCACCACCTCTACCAGTCACTAGAGCTCGACACACGTAAGGTGCTCAATAAATTGTTGAGTGCGTGGCTACGTGTTCATTTTTCCTCCACTACCTTTCAAATCACTCGCCTTCTGACCTGTACGGCTCCAGGATTCTGTTTTCTGTTGAGGGTTTTGGAGTCAGAATCTTACTCTATAAACTTACTTACTAGGCTGCCTTCAAGCTCACAATCCTCCTGCCTCAGCACCCAAGTGCTAGGATTACCTTGTGTGTTATCCTGCCCGGCTCTGGACTCACTCGATCTTTTAAAATGTATTATCATTTTCATTCATGCATACATAATGAGTTCCGGGCTAGCCTGGGCTACACATTCCTCAGCTACTAGGTGAATTGAAAACCAGCCTGAGATAAAGAAGCCCTTGTCTGAAACATAAATTTATTTTTTTTACATTTTTATTTATTTATTTATTTATTTATTTATTTATATGCCTGTGTTTGCATTCGCTACAGTGCATATGTGACAGTTTGAGATAACTTGTGAGAGACAATTCTCTTCTTCTACTTTGTGGGTCTCGGGGTCGACTTAGGTTCTGAGGCTTGGTAGCAAACACCTTTACGCACTGAGCCATCTTACCGGCCCCTAACAATACTTTCTTTCCCGTGGAGGTAGCAATCAGGGAAAAACACAGCTATAGACATTTGAGTCAAGACCCTCTCTGGAAGCAACAACGAGACAGCAGAGAAATATTTGGAATCAGGAAAGAGGTGAAGAGTTGGTATTACCATTCCTGTACACGCTATAGGGGGACAGCACTGTCCAAGCCAGGAGTTCACAGGGCACAGTGACTCCTGACAACCAAGAATTTCAAAACTAGGCTGATAGAAAGCAAGGCTGGAGAGGACTGCACTGTGAGAATACCAAGAAGCATCTGCTGGGTTTCTGCAAACCTCCGAGAGCATCCAGTTGGGAGAAACTGTGCTGACAGCTAGCCCTGGCTTTCCAAACCCCTGCCATAGTTTGGGAATAAAGATGGGGTGGGTTTTTGTTTGGTTGGTTGGTTGAGGGTTTTTTTGTTTTGTTTGTTTGTTTGTTTGGGGGCCCTCAGAAGGGGTGGCCTGTACAGGGAGATGAGGCACTCTAACAGTGAGGAAGTCAGGTCATGTCAGGGTCCAGCAGCCTTCAGGATCCTCCGAATCTTCCTTCCTCCTAGGTCCTGTCCCCTCCGTGGTGAGGACAGAGATCGTCCTGCAATCCTCTAGGACAGCCGCCTTCACAGTGGACGGGGCTGTGCACTGGCTTACCAACTTCATCGTGGGCTTAACGTTTCCATCCATCCAGGTGAGTGGCCCTCCACGCCATCTTTAGCTGTTGGCCCACATCCGCTCGGACACAGGTCATGTCTGCCCACGGACTATTGGGGAGGCAGAAAGCAGGGAGTTTGTCTGAGTTTATACCACGCTGAGGCTGGGGCGGGTACTGGGCTGTAAGAGGTGCCCAAGGCACCGCTCTGTGGGTGGGAAAACGCAGTCTGAGATGTGGGGAAGCCAGAACTGGTTAGGGGGTCCCTGGGCCTGTGAGGAGGCCTGGGGCCATGGGGTTCTCAGACACTTGGACATTCAGGCGCCACTGGTAATCAAAGATGAGAGGAGAATGGAGTTCGGGGGCTCGCAGGCTGGGGATGGCATCTAGCCCAGGAGCGGGAGCAGGGTGGCGGGGTAGGGGTGGGGGGATTGGGTGGAGGTGTACCGGCTTGTCCTAGCCCATATGATTGTCTTTAGTTTGAAGGCAGGCTTGGTGGCTGGGAGCGCAGAGAGGCCTTGTGGAGATTGGGCTGCAGATCTGTAGGCTAAGGCCTTCCTCATGGCTCCCCACGGCAGATCTTGATGAAAAGAGAGAGTCCGTGATTCTAAACAGTTTATAGTCTTGGTGGAAAGTGAATCCGTAAAACCATACCCCACTCCTCCGGGTGGGCCTAAGATTAAATACCTTTTGCAGGAGGAATGTCTGGGAAGAGATACTTATTGGCTAAGCCTCTGGGTCTCCAGGTACCTCATTAGCATGGAGAACCCTGTTTTGAGCCTGCGTGTCCAGACACATCTCTTTTATGTGAGAAGCATGGCTGGTGTTCCTAGTCAGGAGTCAGGCAGGGAGCTGGGAGTCACCTAAGCCTTAGGTGTGTGCCCACCTAGTCGTCTCTGGGTCTCAACCTGCTCGACCTTACCAAATTCCCTGGTTTTAGGTCCCACACTTGGCCACTGGCCTTACCTAGAGGCAGAGAGTAGTTCCTGCTTTATGAAGAAACACCTCCTAGAGGATAGGGAAGAAGTTCAGTTGGTAAGAGCCTTTCCTACCACGCGCAAAGTTCGATCCTCAGCACAGCAGACTGTGTATGGTGGTACAGGTCTGTAAAACCAGCTCTTGGAAGGTGAGGGTGGAAAGATCAGAAGTTCAGGGTCATCCTTAGCTTCATAGAGAGTTTTCGGCCAACCTGGGCTACATGAACTCTTATCTCTAAACCCAATAATCCCCCAGTTCAAAGGAGCACAAACAGACTCGCTCTGGCCCAGTTCCTTGGATGTACTTACTTTCCAATGCCTGTAATCGAACCCAGAACCTAACATTCACAGCTGGCAATGCCCTACCCCAGCCTGTAACTTTTAATAATTCTCCTGCCTCGGGCACCCATGGTGCTGGGGTTAGAAGCGCAGGCCGTGGAACCCAGTTCAAAATCCCTGCGTATGTCGCGTCCCGCTTATAGAGGGATTGTGCCTGGAGCTGGAAATGGCTCCGGGCGGTAAAGGTCAGAAGTGACAGCAGACAAGAGGAACAAACTCGCTGCCTCCCTCTCCTGAGTCTGCCAGACTTTAGACTTTCAGTTCAGGAAGGGTCCGTGTGTTAGGGTTTCGAATCTCGGCCCACGCCCGGACAGAAGACACTCAAACACCATGGTTCCACGTGGAGCGGTTTAATGAGAGAAGAGTAGAAGAAGAGAGGAAAGGCGGCCGGCCATGGGCACGTGGAGGGAGGCATGGGGGCAAGAACAGAGAAAAACAAAGAGCAAGGGTAAGAGAGAGTAAGAGAGGGTAAGAGGGAATAAGAGGAGGAGGAGGGGGCAAGCAGCTCCTTTTACAGTGTCAGGCACAGCTGGCTGTTGCTAGGTAACTGTGGGGCGGAGCATACCTGGCTGTTGCCAGGTAGCTGTGGGGGTGGAGCTTAAACAGAATACCAACACCTGAGCCAAACAATAAAGATTCCTTTGGAGTTTAGGGAGGGGCCCAGTTTTCCCGATGTTTTTGTCCCCCTCTGGAGTTATAATAAATTCGGCCGCAGAGAAAGTCCCTGTGACTCACAAAGGTTGTCTGAAGGGTCCCCCTCTGCCTGTTCCCTCTCTAGGTGGCCATCGGGGCCTACAGCTTTCTCATCTTTGCTGGCATCTGTCTCCTCACTGCCGCTTACATCTACGTGGTAATCCCTGAGACCAAGGGCAAGACGTTCGTAGAAATCAACTGTATTTTTGCCAAGAGAAACGGAGTGGAGGTTTCAGAGGAGAAGGAAGTAACCACCGCCAAGCCCCACACACCTTCTCTGACAACCAAGCAAACATCCCTTTGATGCCTCTGAGGACCCATACATAGTTTCTTCTTTGAGAAGGGCTCTCGGGGACCAGTCCTTCAGGGACGGAGACAGCTCTGAGACTTTGGTGCTCCCATAGCAACTGGAAGACTTTGGAAAAAACAGCCCCCCCCCATATAGGCTGATGGGGACTTAGAGGAGGGTTGATTGATGGGAGCTGATTCTCTGATTCTATATTTTTGATTAATTAATTAATAATATATTAGCTAATATATTATTAATTAATATATAAAAACTAACATGAGGTATAGGTTCATGTTTTCAAAGCTAAAGCTTTACAAGTTCAGGGTCTTAGCTTCATGTTACTATAAGAAAATAATCGGGGCAATTGACTGACTTAAAAAAGATAGGCTGGGGGGTTGGGGATTTAGCTCAGTGGTAGAGCGCTTGCCTAGGAAGCGCAAGGCCCTGGGTTCGGTCCCCAGCTCCGGAAAAAAAGAACCAAAAAAAAAAAAAAAAAAAGATAGGCTGGGCAGTGGTGGCGCACACCTTTAATCCCAGCACTCATGAGTCAGAGTCTATCGGGTCTCTGAGTTCAAGGCCAGCCTGCTTTACAGAGTGAGTTCCAGGACATCCAGGGCCACACAGAGAGACCCTGTTGTAAAAATAAATAAATAGGGGCTAGAGAGATAGCTCAGCAGTTAAGAGCACCCGACTGCTCTTCCAGAGGTCCTGAGTTCAAATCCCAGCAACCACATGGTGGCTCACAACCATCTGTAATGAGATCTGATGCCCTCTTCTGGTGTCTGAAGACAGCAACAGTGTACTCGCATACATGAAACAAATAAATAAATCTTAAAAAAAAAAAAAAAAGAACACAGATGAAGGAGTCTTTTCATGGCCGTGCCCCGTCAGACCTGAAGACCCTTATTTTTGCACCCTTCCCTTCCCTAGAAATCTCTGGAACATTATACCCCCACTGTTCCTAGTGATCCCCAGGTCATGTCGTCAGCCCTGGGAGCAGAAAGGGACCTGTTGATCAACGATGTCTTCACAGTCAACCTCGTTCTTGGATGAGGTTTGCCTGGAATCCTTCTCGAGGGCGCTGTGGACATCACACCTCTACCCTGGTGACTGTGAGCTGGTTTGTGACTCTGCACAAGAGAGGCCTTGGCCCTTCCTTCAGTCTCAGAGGGGCATGTTGCATGCTACCAGCCAGAGTGGAAACAGCAGGACAGACGGGAATCCCGGATCCCCGTCTTGTTCCCTTAAGACAAACTCGTGTCCACCGTAAACAAAAGGGTCTAGTTCTTCTCTCAAACTTCTTTTTTTTTTTTTTTTCTTTTCTTTTTTTTCGGAGCTGGGGACTGAACCCAGGGCCTTGCGCTTGCTAGGCAAGCGCTCTACCACTGAGGTAAATCCCCAACCCCTCAAACTTCCCCTTAGCAAAAGCCCACTCTCAGGGGTCTGGGGTCAGGGCTCAGTCTATGAAGTGTTTGTCATGAGAAGCTGAATTCTGGCCCCAGTACCTGCATAAAAAGCCAGGCACAGGCTGGAAATGTGGCTCAGTGAGTAGAACCACTTGCTACCAAGCCTCACAGCTTTTTTATGTCTTCCTGGTATCTTATTAAATGTCTCAAATTTTTCATTATTTCTAATACTATCCGCCTTTTTCTATGTATTCAGCTGTCCACAGTGGCTCCCCCAAATACTGTTGTCATTGCTCCTGTCAGACACCAGGAGGTGCCATTGAGCTGAAATTTTCTTTTCCTTGGGGGACAGAGGGGATGATTGCTACATGAGTTTGAACCCCATAGCCAGAGGAAGGCCAGTTGTTACTTTTGAATGCTTGTGGGCCACCTTGTCCCTCCTCTGGGGTCTGAATCCTGCCTCAGTCTGTGACAGAGATGGATAGTCCTGACAGGGGCTGAGGGTATAAAGAACTCAGCAATCGAATGTATGCTTAGCATGCATGACGCTCTGGATCCCGTGCCTAGCAAAGGTGCAAACAAAATGGGGCCCGGCCGAGGGGCCTCCAGTAGGCAGGGGGTTCTGCACCAATCCTTTCTTCTATTTTGAGCTGAGCCCTCCAGCAGAGAGGAGGGGACGCTGAAGAGGGTGACCACAGCTCTGCTGACAGGTTGGGGTGCTGGGGTCAGCTGTCCTGAGGCCAGGCTTCATGGGGCCTTCAGCTGTGGCTGTTAGTGGGTTCTCACGCTGTGCCGCCCTGACCCATATGGGAGGTTTGTTTTGGTTATTTGTCTTCGAGGGAGGTGAGTGGGTTCCTAATGTGGTCGTCCGTTGTGCTGACGCTATACCTGAGGGCAGCTTATTTTAGTTTATTAGAGACTCACTAGGTGTGGGTCTCCACCTCTATCAGCCGCACAATGTAGCTTTGACTCGCTGTGTTCTTTAAGGCGATACTTTTTCCGGAGTCTTTCGCACGCCTAGTCCCGGCACTCGGGAGGTTGACGCACGCCCTCTACTGACTTCAGCAGGCACTGCACATATGCGATATTCAGACCTAAACGCCCACACACATGAAAGAAAAATAAATAAATCTGGGGGGCGGAGGGGGATAGTAACCTGTTGATGGAAACACGAAACCTCGATCGAGGCTGAGGTGTAGCTCAGTAGTGCTGCATGCAACGAGTACTTGATAGGGCCCTGGGTTCCAGCCCCAGTACCAAAACATCAACAATATTTGTTGGTTTGTTTGACTGGGTGTGACGGTTATTATCACCTTAAACGTTAGTCACATTTTTTTGGCAGTCAACACACCTGCAAAGAGGGAACATCATTAAAGGGATCTTTCCCTCTTCCCCTCCCCCTCCCCTTTCCCCCAACTCCTTTCCTCTCCTGGCGTGTATAAAGAAGCTAAGGTGCACAGAAGCAGGAAGAAGGCAGACAGCATGCTCCTTTGTGCTTCCTGACTCAGTTCCTACCATGGGTCCACTCAGTGGACTGTAACCTTACTCCAGATAGCCTTTTCCTCCCACAGGCGGGGTGGGTCCTAATGTTTAACCCGGCAACAGAAAGCTGAGTAGGACAGTTAGCGTTTGTGAGGACAGAAGCAGGAAGCAGTTTCCCAACGTCGCACGCAGCACCCTGGGAGCTCCCTCCACCCTCGGGCTTTCTGGGACCTCCACTCCGATGACTCAGGCCCAACTGACAACTGTGGTTTGAGCACAGAAAAGAATTTTAGGTCTAATGGAGTTGGGCCTTAATTATGACATTTTAATATAAGCTCAGGTGGGAGGGCTGGACCTTTGACCCCGAGGTTATTACTTTAACACGAAATATCTACATACGAGAAGATGATTACATCTGTGTCTATAGCAGATGCTGGGTTGTTGGGGTTTTTTTGTTTTGTTTTGTTTTGTTTTGTTTTTTTGGTTCTTTTTTTTTTTTTTTTTCGGAGCTGGGGACCGAACCCAGGGCCTTGCGCTTCCTAGGTAAGCGCTCTACCACTGAGCTAAATCCGCTGGGTTGTTTTTGAATTTCGTTTATTTACTCTGTGTGTGAGTGACCTTCCAGTGTGAAGGTCAGAGGACGATTTGTGGAAGCCAGCTCTCCCTTTGCACCATATAGCAGACGAGACTCAGGCTGGCCGGCGATGTCTCTATGTGCTGAGCCATCTTGCTGGCCCAAACGTTGTTACTGAGTTAGAATCCCAGCTTCTCAGTTGGCAAGAGGCTTCGGCCAGACGCCAGCGGAGGGGCTTTTTCTTCCCTTGTCCTCACAATTCTCCCGTCTATCCTGCCTCAGATAACACTGATTGATAACTTAACAGGAGCTAGAGTCACCTAGTAGACCCCTCTCTGGGCATGCCTGGGAGAAATTCTAACTTGGGTTAACAGATGGGAGAAGACCCATCATGAATGTGGGTCACACCGTTTCATGAGCTGAGGGGCTGGAGAGATGGCTCAGCGGTTAAGAGCACTGACTGCACTTCCAGAGGTCCTGAGTTCAATTCCCAGCACCCACATTGGTGGCTCACAACCATCTGTAATGGAATCTGATGCCACCTTCTGGTGTGTCTGAAGACAGCGACAGTGTACTCACATACAATAAATAAATAAATAAATAAATAAATAAATAAATAAATAAATAAATAAATATCTTAAAAAATAAACCTCCCTGATTGAGCACCAACATATTCTCTCAGTCTCCCTGCGTGTCTCTGTGCCTCCCTGCCCCTAGGCAATGTGAACAGCTACCTCTCAATCCTGCTACGTGCCTCCCCATGAGAGGCCCTCAAACCAGTGGGTCAAAATCAAGCCTTCCTTCCTTAAATTGCTTCGTCAGGTATTTTGTCCCGGAACAAGAAAAGTAACTTTACAGGGTCTGTGGACTGATTTACTTCAGTATCTGCACCGCAGAGCATTCGGTGCGCACCTCCCCCACTCACTCCTCCTTCCTGCTGGGCCGGTACTCTAATAAATCTGTGTACGGTGTGCCCCACATGCTCACAGCCTCATGAAACTGCGTGCACACTCTGTACCAGGGGCTACCTAGGTCTCAAAAGTCCAGTGTGCACACACCGGTCACTCCTCACGGTGGCCACGAGAGGGCAGCACCCTCCCCTCAAAGGCCTCCCGCTCTGCTGCCCCTCCCCTCCAGCCCCAGGCAGCACCTAATGTTTTCTTGTTTTTCCCAAATGGCCTTTCAGAACGTTCTGGCACGAGTGATAGGAACACGCACGGGCTGTGCCCTGGAAGAGGCCTCGCTGTTTCCAAAGGATGCCCAGTTTCTCAAGGGTTCTAATGCCCATCCTGAGCTTCCTGCAGCCAGCTCTGAACACTGAAACCTCAGGGCCTGCCCTGGGGCCTCCTAGATGCTGTCACCGCTCCCATCAGGAGTCCACCTGATGACTTCGTCCCCTCTGACAGAAACTGGCTTTCTGACATTAACGAACGTGACTCCCAGGTGAACCCGCGAGAACGTTTTTTCAGAAAACAAGGTTGACCTCAGAAAGTCGGCTTAAAGAGTGTTACCCTCAAATTATCACCAGGAAATTTCCTCCCCACCCCCACCCTCCACCCCCAGGCTGGTGTTTGGGTTGTTTTGAAACGGTTTCTACTCTGTAATAGGGTAAGCTGGAGTCAGAAATCAACCGTAATAACACGATTATGGCCACAGTCAGTTTGCCTGGAAATAACAAAAATGTTATAGGTGATTTTGCTGAGTCATCTCTCCAGACCCTTTTAAAAACTCAACATGTTTTTAGCGTGTGCCAGACAGTATGGGTCTCGGACCACCGGACACACGGCTGGAGGTCACAGGACAACTTTTTCGGAGTCAGGTTCTTGCCTCCTCCTACCATGTGGGTCCTGGGGACTAAATTTAGGTGATCAGGTTTAGCCGCAAGTGCCTTTCCCCAGTGAGCCTCCTCACCCAGCCCAGAAATGTTAAATATTGACAAGTTCTAGATGTTTTTATTTGAGTTTATTACTTGCTGCTGCTTCTTATAGAATCAGTGCTACTTGTTTTTTTGTTTGTTTGTTTGTTTTGTTTTTTTTTCCGGAGCTGGGGACGGAACCCAGGGCCTTGTGCTTGCTAGGCAAGCGCTCTACCACTGAGCTAAATCCCCAACCCCTATCAGTGCTACTTGTATGGGGGGCATTAGCATGCAAGGAAGGCTCTGTGATTTAAAGTACACACACACACACACACACACACACACACACACACACATACACCCCACAATTATTTCAGGCCTGTCCTCATTCCTAAAGAAATAAAAGAGATAATGGTGAACTTTTGGTTACTTCAAACCCCAAGCAGGCCTTATCGGCTAAAATTTACTGAAACTTTCTTAAGGACGGAGAGATGGCTCCTCGGGTAAATGCTCTTGCCACTGAGTGTGGTACCTGGGTTCTATTCCTGAGCTGATTCCAGAGGTTGTCCGTTGACCTCTACATGTATGTCACAGCATGTGTGCCTTGTGGGCAGAGCGGCGTATACCTTAAATCCCAACAGCTAGGAAGCAGAGGCAGGCAGATCTCTGTGAGGTCAAAGCCAGCCAGGTCTATATAGTGAGTTCCAGGCCACTATATATTGTGAGACTTTGTCTTTAAATTTAAAACAGTAATAAAGACTTAAAATAAAACGCTTTGACAACTTCTAAGTATAGAACTCTCTGCTCTCAAGGATGTTGTCTCTGGAGTAGGTGGCATGAACTTTTCTGTTTATTTCACTGTCCCTCGAGAGCCTCGAGTGCTACCCAAGCCCAGCTCCTCTGTGGCCTGTGGGAGGTCCTGGACTGACAGAAGCCAGACCTCCGAGCAGCAGGGGCAGGCAGGTTGGTGGCCAGGGCAGCCTAGTCTGGGCCCTTCACACCCTTCCCTGCCCACCTCTCCCTGTGCCTGCCTCTGAAGGTGCAGTTGTCCACCACAGTGTGCTGGGATGGGCCACGTTCATGTGTGGGTGAGTTAGGTGTCCTGATTGTCTTTATTCTGCCGAGGTTAGAGAAGCACCAGAAAAAAGAATATCTTCCAGGCCGGGGCAATGGCTGAGTGGGTAAATGTACCATACAAGAATACAAACTGAGGGGCTGGGGATTTAGCTCAGTGGTAGAGCGCTTGCCTAGCAAGCGCAAGGCCCTGGGTTCGGTCCCCAGCTCCAAAAAAAAAAAAAAAAAAGAAAAAAGAAAAAAAGAATATGAACTGAGGGGCTGAGTTCAAATCTCCAGACCCCACTCAAAGCACCACACAGCGGGTGTGTTTCTAAGCCCAGTGCCGTTCTGGTGCTGTGGGAGGCAGGAGAATGCAGCAGAAGGTCACAGGCCAGCTATCAATGACAAACAACCAAGAAAATCTGTCTCAAACAAGGTGGGAGGCAAGGGTCAATACCCGACTGTCCCCTGACCTCTACACATGCTATGGCACAGACCCTCAAGGGCTCACACACAAATACAGACATGTGTGTTCACACACACACACACTTCATACATTCACAGACACACACTCACACACATTCTCATAAACCCTCATATAGTCATACACTCATACACTGATACACGCTTACACACTAACATACTCTCACACACACTAACAAACTCACACACTCACATATACTCACACTCTCATACACACACTAATATACTCTCACAAACTCATACACATTCACACTCACATACACTCATACACACTCTCATACACGCTCACACACAGTTGTGCTCACACACACATACACTCACATACATTCACTCACACACTCTCATACACACTCTCACACACACAATTACACTCACACACACTAACACACTCACATATACTCACATACTCACATACACTCATACATACACTAACACACTCTTACACACCCACACACACTCATACACACAGTCATGCACACATTCACACTCACACACTAACACATTCTCACACACTCACATACACACAGACATACACACACTCACACTAACACGTTCTCACACACTCACATACACCCCCACACACACTCACACATATTCCAAGGCCCCGAGATTGGAACACCATGGCCCAGAGTTCAGTGAGCTAAGGGGACTCAGTAAAAGTTGACAGTCTAAAAACAACCAGGGGCCAAATGACATAGCCCACAATGGAGGCAATGTAATGGCAAACCACTGGAGGTATTCCAGTAGGAAAATGACATGATTAAGTTCGTATTTCAAGGGAATAAATAGCAATAAGGAGTAATGAGCACCCTCCAGTGCCCTACCCCAGCCGCTCTCAGCAATAGGTCATTACAAGCACAGCATCCTCCATTTTCTCTGACCGCCCCTCCTCTTAATGGATAGAACCACTGCTCTGCCTTGGGCCTTTCTTTATTATCTTGTTATGTATTTTGCCTTCTTAAAATTATGTGTAGATCATGTTGTATTGTCCAACTTTTTAGAAGTAGTAGCATGCTGTTTTTCTTGCCGCCTGTGTTTGTGGTTCAAGGTCATTTGTGAGTTTTTAACCCTGTCGATGTGTCTGATTCCACTCCCTCATCCTATGCTGTTATGATCTCTAAGCCATCATTGTTTTATATTATCTCTTGACGAACATTAGGTCTTCCCCACTAATATTCAATTGTAAGAATTAGGAGAGGCAGGAGAGCTGGCTCAGCTGGTAAAATGGTCGCTCAGGGCTTGAAGGGTTAACTTGGAGCCACAGCACTCACATAAAAAGCCAGGTATGGGGGCACACTTGGTATCCCAGCACGAGAAAGGCAGAGATAGGTGGGTCCCTGGCACTCCCTGGCTGGCCAGCACAGCCCAATCATCAAGGCTCAGATCAGCTCCTGCGGAAGGACACCCTAGGTGGTCCACCGGTCCACCATGATCCTGTGCACACACATGTACCTCATGTACGTACACACACACACACACACACACACACACTCACACTCACATCGCACATACACGGGTTAGAAGACTGCATTGTGGGGCTGGGGAGGTTGGTAAAGTGTTACACAGCAGTGAGGCCCGAAATGTGGGATTTCCATCACCCACATAGAAGCTCATGTCGAGGCAATGCACATCTGTGCACACATCTGTGCACATCTCTTCACTGGAGGGAGGGAGAGGAGACAGGTGAAAACCCAGAGCTCACTGGCACTGGGCAGAGCTCCTTCACTGTCACAGTGTGTAACGTCAGCCCTCCCTGCGTCTGTCTGGAGATGGGATAAGCTCCCTCCTTTCCCTTTCCATGCCTGAATTCCATTCTGTGGAAGAATGAGGTGGGGTCCTTTTGCTTGTTGGTGAGTGGTTTTGCCCTGCGTGTCTTCATGTGCACCGTGAGCTTGCAATGACAGCAGAGGCCAGGAGAGGCTGAAGCTGGAGTTAAGATGCCGTGAGCTTCTATGCGGATGCTGGGAACCGAACCCGGACCCTCTGGAGGAGTGGCCAGTGGTCTTCTCTGCTGAGCCATCTCTCCTCCCTCGAGGGGGAGCCTTCCAAGATCTGTGGATCACACCTACTTCTGGAAACTGTCCATTTGCTCTCTTGCCATTCCTCCTGGGTTCCCTTTCTTAATTTTTAGGGCTATTTTACAAAGTACTTCTACTAACATGTTTGCACTGAGGAATATACACACCAGGCATTATTCTCAGATGCTAAAGAGTCGACTGGAAAAGGAGAAAGCAGAAACCTCCCTTTTGTGGGGCTCAACCTGTGTGTGCCCACAGGCACGTGAGTGTGGAGTGGGAGGTCTGTGCTGGAAGCTTACCTCGAGCACTCTCCATTTTACTTTCTGAGGCTGGACCACTCTCTCGCTCTCTCGGCTAGTCACTGAGTCCCATGGAGTCTCCTGTCCCTGCCTCCCAGAACTGTAATTACAGACTGCATCTCTCTGCCCGGCTTTTCCTTTGTAGGTGGGTGTTGGGGATGGAGAGCTCCCCATGCTGTGTAGCCAGCACCTTCCTGACTGAGCCATCTCCCCAGAACCTCTTATTAAAACAGGCGACCTGAAACACCATGGCCAAGAGCAAATTGGGAGGAAAGGATTCATTTCACTCACAGTTCTATTTATAACAGCTCGTCCTCAGAAGTGGTGAGAGCAGGAATTTGAGCAGGGCTGAAGCTGATGCAGAGGCCATGAAGGGGTGCTGCTTGCTGGCTTGCTCCCCATGGCTTGCTCAGCCTGCCTTCTTATAGAACCCAGGACAGGACCATCACCAGGTCAGGGGTGGCACCACCCACAATGGGCTGGGCCCTCCTCTGTCAATCACCAATTAAGGAAATGTCCTACAGGCTTGACTGTAGCTGATTTTTTGGAAGCATTTTCTCCCTTGAGGCTCCTTCCTCCTCCATGACTCAAGCTTGAGTCAAGTTGACTTACAACTTAAAACTGGCAAACACAGCAGTGCTCACCAGGCTCTAACTAGCTTGGAACTCAGAATGTAGCTAGCCAAAGATGGCTTTGAACATCTGGTTCTCCTGCCTCCACTGGGCAATCACCAGTATTTACTGCCGAATCCTGGAATCACGGTCACATACTAAATTGCCTAGATTATATATATATATATATATATATATATATATATATATATATATATTTTTTTTTTTTTTTTTTTCGGAGCTGGGGACCGAACCCAGGGCCTTGCACTTCCTAGGCAAGCGCTCTACTACTGAGCTAAATCCCCAACCCCGATTTTTATATTTTTTAAGGTTTATTTGTTTATTTAAAAGTATATGAGTACACGGTCACTGTCTTCAGACACATTGAGAGAGGGTATCAGATCCCATTACAGATGGTAGTAAGTCGCCATGTGGTTACTGGGAATTGAACTCAGGACCTCTAGAAAAACAGTCAGTGTGTTTAACCACTGAGCCATCTCTCCAGCCACCATGATTTTTATTCTTATCAGTTTTGGGGATTGATCTCAGATCTCTGAGCATGTTAAATGTTCTGTTGTTGGAGCTATGCTCCTACCACTGGTATCTTGTTTTCAGACAGGTCTCTCTGTATAGGCCAGGATGTTCTCTTACTCAAAACACACCTGCTTCTGCCTCCTGAACACTGAGATTGCAGGTGTGCAGCACCACAGCTGACCTGGGGGCACAGGTGTGCAGCACCACAGCTGACCTGGGGGCACAGGTGTGCAGCACCACAGCTGACCTGGGGGCACAGGTGTGCAGCACCACAGCTGACCTGGGGGCACAGGTGTGCAGCACCACAGCTGACCTGGGGGCACAGGTGTGCAGCACCGCAGCTGACCTGGGGGCACAGGTGTGCAGCACCGCAGCTGACCTGGGGGCACAGGTGTGCAGCACGGAAGCTGACCTGGGGGCACAGGTGTGCAGCACCGCAGCTGACCTGGGAGCACAGGTGTGTGGCACTGCAGCTGACCTGGGATCGCAGGAGTGTGTAGGGTTGTGGGTCCCACCCCACACCTGCTCTAACACAAGGCTCAGCCACTCTAGGAGGTGGGAATGCAGGATGTTGACCTTGCTTACCCTACGCTGTCCCTGGGAGGGTATCATGCTGTAGGGAAGCCCCGGGACACCGATCAGGGGTGGGGAAGCACAGTTTGAAGTGCAGGAGAGCCAGAGTCCGTTCGAGGATCCCAGGCCTGTGACGAGGCCAGGGCCATCTGGTTCTCAGGCTCTTGGGCATTCAGGTGTCGCTGGATTCCATGGAAGAGCTGAGAACAAAGTGGAGGCCTGCAGGCTGGGTCTAGCCTGGGGTTGAGAGGGAGAAGGGGGGGATCCAGATAGTCCCTTGACTGGTCCCCAAGGGGAAAGTCTTTGGCTTTACAGCTTGAGGCTTGGGCTTGGTCTGCTTGGGAGCTCAGGGAGGCCTTCTATGGGAGATTAAGCAGCGTCTCTGTAGGCCAAGGCCTTCTCCATGGCTCCCTACAGCAGATCCCGATGAAAAGAGGCAGTGCATGGTTTTAAGTCATTTATTGTCATGGAGGAAAAGTGGATGAGTAAACCATACCCCACTCCTCAGGGGAGGGTCTGACATTAAATACCTTTTGCAGGGAGGAGTCTCTGGGAAGGAAAGCTTATTGGCTAAGCCCTCCAGGCCTTTAGGTACCTCATTAGCATAGGGATCTGTCTTGAGCCTATGTGACCACACGTCACACACTTCCTTTGCATGTGGAAGGGCTCTCGGGTATTGTCCTTAGGTGACTGGTGGCCACAAATCCATGGGTGGCTGCGGCTAGTGACAGGGGCCTGGTACACGGGAACAGGCAAAGCTCCTGCTGTCCCTTCAGAGTCTCCGGGATTTCTAGCCTTAGCTCAACCAAGAACAAGGCTGCCTTTCACAGTCCCACAGGTGTGCAGCACCATACCTGACCTGTGGAGCTCCCTCTTTGGAGTGTATTACATATTTTTTCATGACCTGCATTTCCTGAAATCAATCCCAGCTTGTCTCATGTGAGCAGTGGTGTGAGCAGTACTCTGTGTTTCTGAAAGTTGTCACCCTGAACCATCCCGTATGCCATGAGGTAAGATATATGGTATGTTATATAATGTGCTTTAATGCTAAAGAAAATTGCTAATTATTTACAATAAGTATCCATAACTGTGCATTATATGATTATATATGGCATAATCATATCCTTCATATGTAATAGCATGATCCTATGGGCCGTCCTCCTGTTAGGCACTAACGGCAGCCATAACCTGAGTCTGTTATGTCAAAGAGCTTCTCCAACTGTGCCTTTTGAACCCACGAGCTGGAATTGCTCCAAGGAAAAATGCCCTTACCAACTGCAATTGTCAACCATGCACCAAAACCAGGTCCAGCCAGAACCTGCGAATACGGATTTATTTGAAAGGTGATTCTTTTCAGATTTATTTTATTCTGTTTCATTTTATCTTATTTTAAGTGCATGAGTATGCTTGTGTGTGTGTGTGTGTGTGTGTGTGTGTGTGTGTGTGTTCCACATGCATGCAGGTGCCTTCAGAGGCCACCGAGGGCACTAGGTCTCCTGTAACTGGAGTTACAGAGAACTGTTAGCCACCTAAAGTGCTGGAAAGTCCCAGGCCTGGTCTACACAGTGAGTCCCAGGACGACCCAGCTTAGGCAGTGAAGGAAATCACTGAAAACAGAAAGCTGGTGAAGATGTACTAGAACAAGGGGCCCACGGCCACGTGATTCTGGCTTTAGAGTCAAGGATACAAGACAAGGGGTTATGGAGTCTCCTCCACAACTAAGGAGAACGGGTGAGGCCAGGCTTGTCTCTTCTTAGTCAGGCCACGGCTGCTGCCGCTGCTGTCCCAACATGACTGAACTGGATTGCTGGTGTATTTGTGAAATGTTTGCGAGTGGATCAAGCTGCCACTGCTGACCTTTGAACGGAACTGCAATTTCCTAACAAAGGAGATAGGATTTGCTCCAAAGAACCATTTCTAAACAGGTCCACTCCCCCCCACCCCCGTATCCTAATAACCTTTCTTTTTTTTCTTTTTGTTTTTTCTTTCTTTCTTTTTTTTTTTTCTTTTTTTCGGAGCTGGGGACCAAACCCAGGGCTTTGCGCTTAGCTAGGCAAGCGCTCTACCACTGAGCTAAATCCCCAACCCCCCTAATAACCTTTCTTTCGCACTTCCCCAGTGGGTGGTGGGCTAGGAGAGGGGCCAAAGCACTTAAGAACCATATTAAAATTAGGGTTGAGAAAAATCTAAAGTTACAACAGCTCCTTCTCCCCAGACCCCTTACCAGCATTGTTGAGAGTATTATGGATACACAGAATTCAGCTTTTCCCATGGTGCTAGGTATGCCGCTGAGCTTGTGTACATGTGTATGTGTCTGTCGGTGTATTGTGTGTATGTGTGTGTATGTGTGTGTGCGTGTGTGTATGGGTGTGCGGGTGCGTGTGTATGTGTGTGTGTCTACATGAGTGTGTGTGTGTGTGTGTGTGTGTGTGTGTGTGTGTGTGTGTGTGAATGTATTTTGAGATGTGGCTCACTATGTAATCTCTGGTTATCTTGCAATTCACTAGGTAGACCAGGCTGGCCTCAAAGTGACAGAGATCCCCCTGCCTCTGCCTCTGCCTCTGCCTCCTGAGTCTTAGCTGGGATTAAAGTTGTGTGCTATCATACTCAGTCCCAATGTCTATTTGGCACGACTGATATGATCTCTTCCCACTTGCTATTCTCTGAACTAAAATAACACTTAAGAGCGTAGGTAAGATGGCTCAGTAGGTAAAGACACTTGCAGCCAAGGCTGACAGCCTAAGGTAGATCCCTGAGCTCACATCAGAGAAAGAAAATGGATTCCCATAAGGTGCCCTCTGACCTCTGTCTGTGGCTGGAGAGATGGCTCGGAGGTTAAGAGGACTCACTGCTCTTCCAGAGGACCAGGTTCAGTTCCCAGCACCCACCACACGGCAGCTCACTGCAGTCTGTGACTCCAGTTCCGAGGGGACTGGCACCTCATACTGATGCACGTAAACACCAATTACATAAAAAATGAACCTTTTTTAAAAAGAAAGGAAGGAAGAAAAGAAATACACATCCCTCTGCAAGCTCCGTACCCTCATGAGGTCATACCTCATGACCCTCAGAACAGGGCAATGAGGGTTATTCCAAGTGGCACAGAGGTTGGAGGGGATTGCTCAATGGTTAGGGTCACTGGTTGATCTTGCAGAGGAAATGGTTCGATTCCCAGCACCCACAGGCTCCTTACAACCATCTGTAACTCCAGTCCTGGGGGCTTCGCCGCCCTCTTCTGGCCTTCTTGGGGACTACAGACATATTATACACACAAATATAGACAAAACACTCTTACACATAAAATTAAAAGCAAATTTGGGGGCTGGAGAGATGGCTCAGCAGTTAAGAGCACTGACTGCTCTTCCAGAGGTCCTGAGTTCAATTCCCAGCAACCACATGGTGGCTCACAATGGGATCTGATGCCCTCTTCTGGTGTGTCTGAAGACAGCTACAGTGTACTCATACACATAAAATAAATCTTTAAATAAATAAATAAGTCTCAATTTAAAAAAATACAGTGGTACAAAAGAGTAGTAACACATAATTTAAAAATGAAAATCTCCAAAATCACTTTATTACATTAAAAAGGGAGGTTCGGGGTGATTTATAACGTAGATCAAAGTGAAAGATTTTCTTTTTTTTCTGGTGCCGGGGATCAAACTCAATGTCATGACAAGGTCTCTACCATGAGCTGCATCCGCAGACCCCAAATTTAGGTGGATGATTGACAGGGGATTATGGAAGGTCTGATTCCTTGTACATCCATCCAAGTCCATTCGGTCTCACCCACATCCCTTCTCTTCTGGCTGACGCAGCTCCACTTCCTCTCAGGGATGAGAACTCCCTCTGGGTTAGTCAGAGACCTCCTTGCTGCAGGTTGCAAGGAGACCCACATTCCAGGATTCCTTAGCAAAGGGGCAGGGTGAGCCCTTGGTGTCAGTGTCTCATTTCCGGTTCAATGGCTGTGGTTTCTCTTCTTCTTAATTTTCTTTAGTTTCAAACCGTGTGAAATCTTCTCGTGCATGTAAAAGTGGTTCTTAGAGACTAGAACACATTGAAGAAAAAGAAGAATTAAGACGGGCACAGAGGTCCATGACTCTAATCCCAGTAGGCAGGCCAGCCTCTGAATTTAAGGCCAGCCTGAGCTACAGAGGAGTTCTAGGACAGCCAGAGGTATGTAGGGAAGCACTGTCACGAGAGAGACAGAGACGGAGAGACAGAGAGAGACAGGGACAAAAAGACAGAGAGACAGAGAGAGACAGGGACAAAAAGACAGAGAGACAGAGAGAGACAGGGACAAAAAGACAGAGAGACAGAGAGAGACAGGGACAAAAAGACAGAGAGACAGGGACAAAAAGACAGAGAGACAGAGACAGATAGAGAGACAGAGACAGAGAAAGAGACAGAGAGACAGAGAGAGAGACAGAGAGAGAGAGAAAGGGAGGAAATAAGTGATTACAGAGTTACAGAGGGACACAGAGACACAGAGACAGACAGACAGAGAGAGACAGACAGAGAGACACAGAGACACAGAGACAGGCAGACAGAGACAGACAGACAGAGAGACAGGCAGACAGAGACAGACAGAGAGAGAGAGAGAGAGAGAGAGAGAGAGAGAGAGAGAGAGAAAGGGAGGAAGGAAGTAGTTACAGAGTTCCAAAGGGACACACACAGAAACACAGAGACAGAGAGAGACAGACAGAGAGACACAGAGAGAGAGACAGAGAGACAGAGAGACAAACAGAGAGAGGGGAAGGGAGGAAAGAAGCAATTACAGAGCTACAGAGATGGCTGAGCTAACAAAGTGCCACATCCTACATTGCTTGATCCTGGAAACCTGACTGTGGCAACAAGGGGACAAAGGAAGGACAGAGACACGTACAGGAATACCGGAATCAGGTAAGTTCCACTCACTCTGATGGAGTGCACCTACTACGCACAGCCCTGAACCTTTCTTACATACGGCCTAGAAGGAGGGGCTAGCTAGTCTCAGTGGGAGACATCTCAGTAGGGAGCAGCATCGGGCAGTAATCAGCTGGGAGGAGGAAGCTGCAGCACTAGCTTCTGCACACGCTATCGTTCATACGTGCACACCCTTGCACACACTGCCAACACTCACACTCAGGCCCCAGGAAGGCTTTGGGGCTCCTCTGAGCCTCACCTGGGGAAGGCTTTGCCTACTGCCATGAGGTGAGGCATTCGGGACTCCGACATGGCTGTGCCCAGGTCAAACAACACACACTCACCACACCTTCACCTGGGGCTTCATCCTTTACTCAGTCACCCCAGGATTCCTCAGGTCTCCTAAATGAGGGTCTGAGACACCAGAGCCGCAGACTCACAGAAGCACTGGTTCCTGTTACTCTGGCGCTAGTGGGATGGAGAGAGACAGCCTAGCCAAGTCAATGAGTTCCAGCTTCCGTGAGAAACCACGCCTCAAAACAAACAAACAAAAACGTTAGAGAGCTGGGCATGGTGGCACACACCTTATCCCAGCACTCGGAAGACAGAAGCACGTATATGGATGTCTGTGAGTGTGAGGCCAGCCTGGCCTACACAGAAAATTCTCATCCAGGTGGATGAGAATACATAGTGAGATCCTATCTCAATGAATGAATGAATGAATGAATGAATGAATGATGACGACGAGCAAATGAAGAAGACATTTAGTGTTGACCTGGGGCCTCCACAACCACACCGCATGTATACATAAACCATCTATACACATTTTAAAGGAAAGACTAGGGGTTGGGGATTTAGCTCAGTGGTAGAGTGTTTGCCTACCAAGTGCAAGGCCCTGGGTTCGGTCCCCAGCTCCGAAAAATAGAAAAAAAAAAAAAAAAAAAAAGGAAAGACTAGTTTTAAAAGATCAAACTTGGAAGTACCTTAGGAAAGAGAGAACACAGAATATTAGCCATAGTTCCTCCCCATGTGTGTGTGTGTGTGTGTGTGTGCACATGTGTTTGTGTATGGTGTGTGTGTGTGCACATGTGTTTGTGTATGAGTGTGTGTGTATGTGTGCACATATGTGCTTGTGTACGGGTGTGTGTGTGTGTGTGTGTGGTGTGTGTGTGTGCGCGTGTGCGCACTCACATGTATTTGTGTATGGTGTGTGTGTGCATGCTGCTGGGAAAGCAAACACCGAGCCTCACGCATGTACTAATGTTAAGTCACATCCCAAGTCCTCTAACCTGTGGACTTTTGATTCCTTGGTTTCTTCTGCATGATTAGTTGATATGGTCAGTTAAGAAAAGATTGTAGGGGGCTGGGGATTTAGCTCAGCAGTAGAGCGCTTGCCTAGCAAGTACAAGGCCCTGGGTTCAGTCCCCAGCTCTGAAAAGAAGAAAAAAAAAAAAAAAAAGGAAAAGATTGTAGGGGTTGGGGATTTAGCTCAGTGGTAGAGTGCTTGCCTAGCAAGCGCAAGGCCCTGGGTTCGGTCCCCAGCTCCGAAAAAAAAGAAAAGAAAAAAAAGAGAAAAGATTGTATAAAATGTTGTTTTCAGTTAACATAGTCATCCGTGATGGAATCCTATAGAGCTGCAGTCCCGCAATGTGGCTGAGTGGAGCTGAAAGACATCTCTTCTCTGCACTTTAGTCAGCACAGGGCCCAACCATTGAGATGCCATGGGTGGCAGTGAGGGGCGAGGCCTCCTGATGCCCAGTGGGAGGTGAGGCAGTTGCCTGCACAGTGGGTTCACCGGGAGGACCTCCAGGAGCTGTAGGACACTGACACCAGGGAGTATCCCTGTCTGGGTGAGTCTGAGGGCACGCTGGAGAATCTCCCATGGAAAGAGCTTTTGGGATGTGGGATACAAAACTCCGAATGGTATGTGTTGCAAGAAAGTACACACACACACACACACACACACACACACACACACACACACACACACACACACACACACACACATTTAAGTAAAGTAAAAAATTTATCAGAGAAAATGGAACATGGAAAATAATCATGGAACAAAAAGCCCAGAGAATGAGTCTGAGTGAACCACGTGACAGACATCACCCTGAACCCTCTTTGCTTAGCCCGCATCTGCGTGAACCAGACAGACGTCACTCTAGGACTAGGAATCGTCACAGCCCGTCCTGCAAGCAGGGCACAGCAGGCACTCTTCATGCCCAGTGTCGCTTTTCTATCCAAAGTGTATTGGGAAACGGCCCAAGAGGAAATAATAAATGAACCAGGAAGTAAAGTGGGAGGGGTGAGAATGGGCCTCAATTTGTAGGGCGGTGGGTAGAGGTGGGATTTGTAAAGTGAGAGTTATTCGGGATCCAGAGGAAGGGAGGCACAGGCTCTTGGGAAATCGCCCCGCTCGCTGGGCCTACACTCAGAGGAGAGTTTTCAGATTATCTCTGCCAGTTTCTCCCCGTAACTCTCAAGACCAGGGAGGCTACAAAGCACGTGGTGTCTCCTCTGCTGCTCTCTCACGGAGCCCGAGCAACTGGCGTCCCCCATCTTCTCCTGCCCTGCCCACGCTGGCTCCTGCAAGCATTCCTGCCTTGAATTCCTCTCTACTCATAAGGGACCGCGCAGAAGAGGGAAGGGCACCGAGCTCCATGAACCTCACAAAGGAACGAGGGGTTAATGCACTCACCTTCATCCGGGGAGTATGGGAAATTGGCTTCCACCACCCTGTTGTGGAGGGGCTGCGTCCTGCGGTAACCATTTCGAATGGTCTGGTTGTGGTGATCCATTACCGCATTCTCTATTCTCTCAGCCTGCAGATGACATGAGGTGAGTTATGAGGCGGAAAGCACTGGAGAATGGGAAAGCATTTAGTTAGTGACCGTGTCAGAAAACGTCAAGTCGATCTGTTCTGAGCGGTCTGGCAACCTTTTCCTCACCGTCCGTCTGTCCACCTTCCCAGCAGGCATCTCCACACAGTCTCGCCTCCTCTTTTTATATTAGTACTCGGTTACTTGCACAAAAACAATCAGTAACAGAAATATATGACGGTAAGCTCAGTGTTTGTTTTTCTAAAATATATTCTGGCTACATCTTTGAAAACTGTTTCGTGCTGCATGAGAAAGTCTGGATTCTCCATTCATTTTCATCCCTCTAAGATTTTGAGTCCCCTGCCCTCTCCCTGTAGCTAACTCTTGATATAATAATAATAATAATAATAATAATAATAATAATAATAACAATAACAATAACAATAATCAACTATTATTATAGTGTTTTGATACATAGCCCTGGCTAATCTAGACCTCACTATGTAGACCAGGCTAACCTCCCCAAGTTCAGCCTGCCTCTGCTACCCAGGTGCATGGAAGGGTCATGCCTAATAGAATCTTTTTCCATCTTCTCTTGGAGAAGAGAAATGAAGTTTAAGAGGAAAAAAATCGTTTCTGAGGGAAAATATCAGTCTAAGGCAATATTAGACTCGCCTTGTGGCTCCCACGGTGCTTACAGTACTCAGCCCAAAAAAGGCGTGTGGTGTTACGTGTGGTGCTGTCTGTCCTCTAGAGTCGGGAGGCAGGCAGAGCCGGGCGTGGTGGCTCTTGCCTGTAATCTTAACATTCGGGAAGCTGAAGCAGGAGGATTGCCATGACTGGGTTACAGAGTAAGATCCTATCAGAAGGAGGAAGAGAAGGTAGCAGGGGTGGAGAGGGGAAAGGAGGGAGGGACGGAGGTTGATTGATTGATTCAGGTGCCTGGACTATTTATTATTCTGTAAGACAAAAGATGACCTATAGAACAATTCTCCTCAAAACCCTGAATACAGGCTTGGGGCGATGGTTGGTTCAGTGGTTAAGAGCACCGATGACTGCTCTTCCAGAGGTCATGAGTTCAAATCCCAGCAACCACATGGTGGCTCACAACTGTCTTTAACGGGATCTGATGCCCTCTTCTGGTGTCCGAGGACAGCTATGGTGTACTCATAATAAATAAAAATAAATAAATAAATCTTTAAAAGCAAGCAAGCTGAGGAAGCAAAAAGGAGCAAGCCAGGCAGCAGCTCCGCTGCTCCGCAGCCTCTGCATCAGCTCCTGCCTCCAGGGTCCTCCCTTGTTTGGGTTCCTGTCCTGAATTCCCTTGAGGACAAACAGTGCTATGAAAATGTGAGCCAAGTAAACCCTTTCCTCGCCCATTTCTTTGGTCATAGTGTTGTCACAGCAACGGAAACCCTGACTGAGGCAGCTTCAGTGCCTGTGTGTGGCTTAAGTCGAGTCATGCGGGCTTCTGGGCGTGTCCTTGCTACCCAGGCAGTTAAGAGGAGGCTTTGAGGAGTGGAGCTCTTGTTACCTGGGCCTTGGAGATGGTGGCGGAATCCTGAAACACAAACCACTTGACGTTCTCCGTGCAGGGGGGAGTGGTGAGCGAGCCTTGGTAGGTGTAGTAGTGTCTGATGTCCCCGGGCAACATGTTCCGGATGTTAACGTTTCTCAGTGTCGTGGTTTGTCCTGAGAGAAAAGACAGGGAATGTCGGAGAAAGGAACTCTGCCGCCCCAGGAGGGAGAGCTCGGGCTCTGCCTCAGGAATGTTCAAGTCGGCTGACCTAAGCCACAGAATAAAGGAAAACCTGTCCCCTGGATTACTCCACAGAATAAAGGAGCCGACGGCTAAA
Source organism: Rattus norvegicus (assembly GCF_021556685.1). NCBI lineage: Eukaryota > Metazoa > Chordata > Mammalia > Rodentia > Muridae > Rattus > Rattus norvegicus. The sequence goes on from NC_141538.1 coordinate 166,741,699, forward strand.
AAACTGTCCCCTGGCTTACTGCTCTGTGGATTGGGTGAACAGCAAAGAGCTGGGCCTGGTGGGGCACATGGTTTATTTATTTATCTTGGGAGAGTGAGATCCAAACCTGTCCCTGGATTCAAAGCCAGCCTGGACTTTACAGTGACTTCTAGACCTAGAGAGATGCTCTGTGGTTAAGGGCACTCAATGCCCATCCAAAGATCCTGAGTTCAATTCCCAGCCCCCCACATGGCAGCCCACAACTGTCCGATGCATATGTGTAGATTCATCTTTAAAATAAACAAATGGGGCTGGAGAGATGGCTCAGTGGTTAAGAGCACTGACTGCTCTTCCAGAGGTCCTGAGTTCAATTCCCAGCAACCACATGGTGGCTCACAACCATCTATGATGATGTCTGATGCCCTCTTCTGGTGTGTCTGAAGACAGCTACAGCGTACTTATATATAATAAATAAATAAATCTTTTAAAATAAACAAATGAAGTGCCTTCCGGTGACTTCCAGAAGCTAGAGGGATGGCTCAGTGGTTAAGAGCATTATACTACTCTCCCAGAAGCCCCTGGTGTGGCTCTCGGCACCCATGTCAAGTGATCTCCACTGCTGGCTGCTGGCTGCTGGCGTCCGAACTCTGATGACTGTGGAACTGCAGAATCATCTCCTCACTCTTCATACAGAATACATTTTAAATTTTATTTTTATTTTTTATGTATGTGTATTTTGTCTGCATGCATGCACGTATGTGTGTAGAATATTGTATGTAGTATGTATGTATGCATGTATGTAGAATGTAGTATGTATGTATGCATGTATGTAGAATGTAGTATGTATGTAGTATGTATGTGTGCATGTATGTAGTATGTATGTATGTATGTGTGTATACCATGTACATGCCTGGTACCCAAAAGGGTCAGAAACTGGCTTCAGATCCCCTGACATGGGAGTTACAGACAGTTGTGAGCGGCTATGTAGGTGCTGGAAAACAAACCTAGGTCTTCTGTGAGAGCAGCCAGTTCTCTTGACAACTGATCATGAAGGCTCTGGCCTTGGAGATTGTGTCTAAGCACAAGGACACACACCCCTACACATCGATAACTTAAAACTCCGTCCTTGGGGCTGGGGATTTAGCTCAGTGGTAGAGCGCTTACCTAGGAAGCGCAAGGCCCTGGGTTCGGTCCCCAGCTCCAAAAAAAAGAACCAAAAAAAAAAAAAAAAAAAAAAAAAAAAAAAAAAAACTCCGTCCTTAGGAGCTGGAGAGAGGGCTGGGGACAAGAACTTACGTGTGGTTTCTCAGAGGCTCGCTCCCCTCCTTAACCTACAGCAGAAAGGGCCGGGACAAGGCCCTCAGTCAAAGAGACCCAGCTTCACTCTGGAGGGTTGTGGCTTCCCTACCCACACAGCCTTCCTCCTGCGGGCATTCCTTACCTGTATACTTGACGTTTTCCAGCTCAGAAATGAAGGTGCTGTAGTAATCGTTTTCTGTGTAATCCTCAACCTGGGGAGAAGCACAGAGCACTCAGCACTGGGGAGAACTTGGCCCACACTAGCATGGCTCGGTGTCCTAGTGGGAGACAAGCTGACTGTCCCCTGCTACCAACTGCCCTCATCTCCATCCTCAGGGGTCCTGACAGACATGATGTCCCAGAAGAAGCTATAGCCTTATTGCTAGAACACTCTGTTGTATGAATATTGATTTGACTGACTTAGTTTAATGTGTATCAGAGTATGCCTGTGTGTCTGCATGCCGACCCTCCGCATGCAATGCCCAGGGAAAACAGAAGAGGGCGCCAGACCCATTGGTGCCAGAGTCAATGATTTTTTTTTTTTAATTTTTTTTTTTTTTAAAGAAGAAAATAAAAGTTGCTTCTGCTAAAAGGCATATTTTGTTGTTGTTTTCCCCTGTTGATTTGGTTAGTTTAGGTTTGAATTTGTTTTGGTTCAGTTTGTTTTTTTTGAGACAGGGCTTCTTTATGTAGCCCTTGCTGTCCTGGAACTCACTGTGTAAACCAGGCTGGCCTCCAGCTTGGAAGACCCGCCTTCCTTTGGCTTCTGAGTGCTGGGAATAAAGGTGTGCACCACCACTGACAGGGCTTGGGCTGTCTAGTGTAGCTTGGGCTGTCTAGTGTAGCTTGGGCTGGTCTAGAACTCCCTACGTGAATCATGCTGGGCTCGGATTTGCAAGAATCCAATACTGTTTCCAAGTGCTGGTTTACAGGCAGGCACCTCTTTGACAGATCCCTGTGGCCTGTTCTGTTGGGGTTTTTCTCCTTCAATATAGACTATGTGAATTATTCATATTATTCTCCTGATTTCTTCTCTCAACCTTATTATGACTGTGTTTGTATGATCGGGGAGGGCGCATGACTGAGTCATGCATGTATCGAGGTCAGAGGACACCTTTGTGGAATTGGTTCTCTCTCTATGTAGGTTCTAGGGATTGAATTGAGGCCACCATACTTGCAGGGCAGTCTACTTCGCCACCAAGCTATCTCATTGGCTCTTATTTCTGCCTTATAGTGTGCATGTGCCTGTGTGTGTGTGCCTGAGCGTGTGCGCATGTGTGTACCCATGTGTGTTTGTGAGTGTGTGTGCGTGAGTGTGTGTGCATGTGTGTGTGCACGTGTATGTGTACACGTACATGTATATGTACCACCATGACTGGCTTTTCACGTGGGTGCTGGGACTGGAACTCGGGTCCTCAAGTTTGCACGGAAAGCACTGACAGAACTAGCTCCCCAGTTCCTGTATCTCCCTATTTCTTAGCATAGGAACCCTCTCTTGTTGAAATGTGAACATGTCAGACCGTATATGGAAGCAATTCTGATTCTGAGCTTCTAAAATTGTGTTAGGGTGCTTTCTTGTTTGTGTATTTCTTTGCTTGTTTAGGTCTTGCCTCTGAGCACATTAATCTGCAAAATGTGCTCCCCAGTAGCATAGACTAGTTAATGCCTCCTCTAAGCTTGAGACTTCTAGGTTTTAAATTCTGTTTATTTATTTATCTTTCTATTTATTTACTATTTGATGTCTCCCTTTTTACTTCAGGTTGTCCTAGAACTCACCATGTATCCCAGGCTGGCTTTGAACTCACAACAATCCTAGCTCAGCCTCCTGGGTGCTGCAATTCCATGTGTGAGCTACCACACCTAATTCTGCTCAGTTTTTGTTTGTTTGTTTGGTTGGTTTGTTTGGTTTGGTTTGGGTTTTTTTTTTTTTTTTTCCGGAGCTGAGGACCGAACCCAGGGCCTTGTGCTTGCTAGGCAAGCGCTCTACCACTGAGCTAAATCCCCAACCCCTCTGCTCAGTTTTTAAGTGTCACTCTTTTATTTATTCATTTGTTTGCTTGTTTGTTTATTTATTTTTTCTTTCTTTTTTTTTTTTTCTTTTTTTATTCGGAGCTGGGGACCAAACCCAGGGCCTTGCGCTTGCTAGGCAAGCGCTCTACCACTGAGCTAAGTCCCCAACCCCCTGTTTATTTATTTTTAAGACAGAGTCTTGCCCTGGATAGTTTCAAACTCTCTTATGTAGACAAGGCTGGCTTCAAACTGGGATTAAAGGCAGTACCAACATACCTAGCTCTCTTCTTTTGGTTTTTTCAAGGCCTGGTTTTTCTATGTAGCCCTAGCTGTCCTGGAACTCACTCCGTAGACCAGAGTGGCCGTCAAGTCACAGAGATTCACCTGTCTCCTGAACGTTGGGGTTAACGGCATGTGCCACCACTGACTGGCCATACTTGGCTGTTAGATGTCACCTTTCTTGTTTAGCTGGAATTCCTAGGGACAGTCGTAGTTCTGTGGTCATAGTGAACTGGATGGAGGCCATGCTCAAACCCCACAAGTTCTTGTGACTTGCCTTTCTACTGATCCTCTCTGTGAGAAGCTCTGCCCACACCCTTGTAGCTCCTATAGCCTCCATTGCCCCCCCCCTCTGATCGACCTCCAGGTAAAGATCTGATTGGTTGATATCACTGTCACTGGACTGCCCCCTACCCCCCCCCCCGACTCCCCCAACACTTCGCACTGTTCTGTCTGTGAGTTCTCTGTGTTTTCTGACCACTTGATCACATTTTATTCCACTAACAGTGGTCCTGGGCTTCAACTTGCACCTAACACCCAGCCTGCTCTGCTGCCCAGGTGGAAATGTAACTTGTTTTTCCAGGCCAGCCTTGCCCTGAAAAAACCTCCTGGCTGACCACAGTAGGGGTATGGGCCAGAAGAACCCTGGGGGAATGTCCTCTGGAACTCATGCTTAGCAGAAATTCTACCCGATTTCATGAAATAAATGTTTTAATGTACTGTTTGCCTCTAGCCCATGCTGAAAATGGTGGGAAGAGGGTTGCATGTTTTTTTATTTTGCTTTTGTTTATCTTGCTCTGCTATGTTTTGTTTGAGACAAGTTCTCACTGTCTAGCCTGGGCTGACTTTGAACCTTCCATCCTCTACCTCAGCAGCCTGAATGCTAGGATTATGGGTTTGCACTGCCTCGGCCAGCTTCGTGTTTGTGTTCTGAGGTACTATGGAAACAACTGGGTGTTTCGTTTTGCTTATGGCTTTATCCAGTTCAATATTTAGTTTTTGAGAATTAGACTCCTGTCCACCTTGAATTCGTTTTTTAGATTTATTTGTTTTTATTTTATATGTATGGGTGTTTTATCTGCATGTATGTCCGCGTACCATATGCAAACCTGGTGGTGCCCTCAGAGGCCTGGGTCTCCTGGAACTGGTTGTGCCTGCCGTGTGAGTGCTGAGCCTAGAACCGAGGTCCTCCAGAACAGCCAGAACTCTTAATCACTGAGCTCTCCAGCCCAGATTCCTGTCAACTTCAAATGACCTATCCCTAGGTCCATCGCGTGGACTTTCTTAGAATCTGGCTGGCTGGCTTCACCTGGCCCATTAGACCAGCCTGTGTCTAGTCAACCCCTCTGGGATTCCAGCTCTTTTAAGTCATCTTTTTCCCCAGGGCCCCATGGCTCATAACACAAGAGTGACCAAGGGCTGGAGAAACTACTGAGAAGCTTTCCCAGGAATGCTGAACTTAGGAAGGGATGGAGAGAGAAAACGAAGATGATGTGTCACTCAGACCGCATACCTCATTCGGACATGAGGGCATAGCCTGAGTGCAGACGCGCATGCGTAGTTCCTTTTACTGGCAGAAGGCAGACATGCGTAGTTCCAGCCATAACCTACATGCAGACAGACACACATGCGTAGTTCCAGCCTACCTTAACCAAGACCGCCATCACCGCCAAGCCGTCTGGTTGGTCCACGGCTTTCTCGTAGGTCTCGTACTTCTCGTTGAAGTGAACAAGGTGAATCTGTGAGTGAGAAAAGCAAGTCAAGGGTAGTTCCTCTGGTCTTCAAACACTTAAAGATTCTAAAGAGAAGGGAGAGAATGTGAGTGGCTTCCGCCGAGACCTCAATCTAAACCACACAAACAACTCCGGCCTCTCTCCTTCCGTGCAGGCTACAGATCCCAACTGTCAAGACCAGAAACGTTTCTGAGACTAAAAAGAGAGTAAGTGGGATTCTGGAAGGTTGTGGCTCTGGTTTGCCCTGACCCAAACTCGCCCTGGCAGAGGCTGGATTACATGAGCCCTCTATGTCCTCCTGGGGCCTCTAGGGGGGTTAAGAAGAGGGCGAGCGGGCTGGAGAGATGGCTCAGCGGTCCTGAGTTCAATTCCCAGCAGCCACATGGTGGCTCAGAACCATCTGTAATGGAATCTGATGCCCTCTTCTGGTGTGTCCGAAGACAGCTACAGTGTAACCTTAAAAAAAGAAGAAAAAAAAAAAAAAAAAAAAAAAAAAAGAGGGCAAGCAATGATCTCCCCCCTCAGGAAGCCACTGGAATCAGCAGTAAGCCGCAAATCAGCCCGAGGGTGGATGCAGGCCAAAGAGGTGCCCTAAAAACGCTAACACACAAATTCAGCTGAAAAGGGAAGTCCAGGGGTTGGGGATTTAGCTCAGTGGTAGAGCGCTTGCCTAGGAAGCGCAAGGCCCTGGGTTCGGTCCCCAGCTCTGAAAAAAAAAAGAAAAAGAAAAGAAAAAGAAAAGGGAAGTCCTGCTGCCGTACAGATGAGAGACTCCTGCCGTGTCGTGAGTTCTCTGAAGAGAGACCCTAGAGAGACCCTGTTTACATTCCCCTACAAGCGACACAGAGTCATTTCCGAACGAACCAAAAATAAATTCAACCACAGGGTGACTGAACCATCATCAATCACTGCACGAAATCATATTGGTTACTTTAATAAAAATAAGCCAATATTAAAATTGGCCGTTTGAATTAGAAAGGTAGAGCTGGAGAAATGGCTCAGCTGGTAAAGCACTTGCTGTTGAGCATGAGAAACTGAGTTCAATTCCCAGCACCCACAAAGGAAAACTGGGCACAGTATTGCATATCTATAATCTCTGAGGTAGGATCCTTGGGGCTCGGAGGCCAGCTGATGAGAGCCCCATCAGTGAGATAGAGTGTATGGCAGAGGATGACAGCATCAACCCCTGGCCTCCACGCATATGCACATATATGTGCGTGCACACTCACTTGAAGTGCACATACGTGACACCTGGCTTGCAGACACTGGCACAAAGAAAGGTGACTCTGGAGCTTGAAAGGAAGGGGACCCTGTCGGGGTTGTTACGTACCTCTATGGCGTGCCTCATCCCATCGATGGTGTGCTCAGAGCCACTGATTTCTGAGTCCCGACCGCCCCAGTGAAAGTGCATCTGCTTTGTCCTGTACACAGTGCCGTCAGAGTCTCTCATGGACATGGTGTTCGGCAGGGTGATCTGTACTGTGGGAGAGAACATGGCACAACGAGACTCAGATTTTCCATAAGTAGCTCCCACTCCCCACCAGAGGCAACCCGGGGTGTTCTTGATGGATCAGAACACTGTCCCCGAAGAGAAGGTGGCACCGGGGCACCTGTGTTGCACAGAGCAGGTCAAGGTGGGTGTCAGGACACCTCTCTGTCTAGAACCAACCAGTCAAGGGGCAGGACTATGGTGCAGGAGATCCGGTGTGTCGGTCTTATAAAATGGGAACGCTCAGAAAAAAATATTGCCCAGAGTATATGCCTCTAATCCCAGCACTTGGAAGCTGAGGCAGGAGGATTGTTCCTGCAAGTTTGAGGCAAGACTTCATGGCTTTTAGCCAGGTAGCTAGTCCTTTAGCTAGTCCACAGAAGTGCCAGCTCTGCTGGGGCCTGAGGCAGCACCATGCTGGGCAGGCTCCAGCACTCCTGTTTTGTGGACAAGGAAGTTGACCCTGAGGATGGGAAGACTCGGTGTCATACTATGCCTTGGGCAGGAACAGAGCTGGCTGAGAACCTGACCTCTTCATCTCTAACCACACACCATCATGATGTGACTCGACTTGTCCTCAGAAGACCAGAAACCAGGTTACACAGTCAGCCAGGACCGGAGCTCTTGCTTAACTTAGGACTGACTTTGACTGAGATACTAACCCTGAAATGTGAGGCCGGAGGGAAAACAAATGGGTTCTCCTGCCACATGCCCCCCAGACTTCCTACGGGGACATTACTTAGGTCAAATAACTGCAGATGTTCACCCCATTGGCTCAGACCTTTAAAAAGTTTGTCTCTTGGAATGAGCTATGCGAGAGTAAAACTGGGTAGCGGCTCCAGAGAATGACTAGGCTGGAGTGGGAAGGCTCCAGTGGGGCACAGTGGCACATGCGTGTAATCTCAGCAGTGGGGAAACAGAGACAAAAAGATCAGGATTTCAAGCCAATCTCGCTGCATCTGCATTTGGAGGCTAGCCTGGGCTCCATGTGGCCCTGTTTTAAAAATGAACAAAAAAAAGGTATAACTTAAGAGCTGAGACTACAGCTCACTTGCACGAGGCCTAGGTCTCCAGTGTAGGAGGAAAGAAAGGGTGTTTGATATGTATTCCTGCAGTCTCGGGATACTGAGGCAGGAGGATCATGAGTTCTCAGCTAGCCTTGGCTACAAAGTGAGACCCTGTCTCCAGGAGGGGAAAAAAACGGGGCTAGCTGAATGGATTGGCAGATAAAACAGCCTGACTTCTAAGCCTGGCACCTTGACTTTGGTCCTCTGATGTCTGTGATGTGTGTCTGCACACATACATCACACACATGCAGTGACAGTGAGTCAAAAGCACTCTTTAAAAGGATCTGATTTGGGACTACGAAAGCAACATCTGTCCTGCTGCCAAGGTCTTCTTATTAAATCCATAGGACTGGGGAAGACGGCTCAGTGGTTAAGAATTCTGACTGCTCTTCCAGAGGACCTGGGTTCAACTCCCAGCCACCACATGGCGACTCACAACTGTCTGTAACTCCAGTTCCAGGACTTCTGACACCCTCACACTGATATACACGCAGATAAAACACCAATGTACATAAAATTAAAAGAGAAAAAAAAGTCACCCGGATGCCTACCAGGCCACTGAGATGACTTGTGGGCAGAGCTGCATGCTGGCAAGACTGATGAGGGCTCCTTCCCATGTCCTTTGCCCCATGTCCATGTCCCATGGGAATGTTAGTCATAAAGTTAATCCTTCGGGCTGGAGAGATGGCTCAGTGGTTAAGAGCACCCGACTACTCTTCCAGAGGTCCTGAGTTCAATTCCCAGCAACCACATGGTGGCTCACAACCATCTGTAAAGAGATCTGATGCCCTCTTCTGGTGTGTCTGAAGACAACTACAGTGTACTTATATATAATAAATGAATAAATCCGCAAGGCCCTGGGTTCGGTCCCCAGCTCCGAAAAAAAGAAAAAAAAAATAAATGAATAAATCTTTAAAAAAAATAAATAAAGTTAACCCTTGATCTCCACAAGAGGGCCGTGTTAATCAGATTTCCCCACTCCACACACACACCATTTAAACGTTTTTAATTGGCCGCGGTGGCATATGTTTTCTTAAAGAGCAAACATTCATATTTGAAATGTTCTTTCTTCCCAAATCGTATTAAAGAGTTCAGAGCCTGTGATTGGATGAACGTAACAGACGACTCCAGGCTTTGTAGAACACAACGCTTACTATTTAGAGCCTCAAAAAACCTACGCTCTCAAGAATGGAAGAGACCTTAAAGGAAGAAGTTGCTGAGTGAATTCTGCCGAGAGTCGTGGGAGCCAGGAACCTAGACCCCACAGAGCTTCCTCCGCCGAATAGACAGTTGAAAGCATTTGCTCCCTTTGTGAGGAGTGACGATTTACCAGTGTCTGGCCAGATGTTTGCTGTCCTCAGGCGACCGACCCCCAACGGGGTTGAGGTAGAATACTTGACCAGCATGCGCTGGGCGCTGGGCGCTGGGCGCTGGGCGCTGGGCGCTGGGTTTGATACCTAACTCCACATAAACTGCGGTAGTATACTTCCGTAATCCCAGCACTCAGGAAGCATTAAATGGGGAAGGTCAGGAGCTCAGGATCTCCTTTACTGAAAACAGCCTGGGTTGTCTTTAAAAGGAGGAACGTTGACAAGTAGAGCCAGCCCTCCTCCGGGTTTGCTTAACATGTGCAAGGCCATAGGTCCTACCTCAGCCCTAGAAAACTGGGTCTCTGCGCCTGCTGCTGGCACGCATGCGCACTCCGTTTGGATAGCCAGCCCCACCAGTACTCCCTACCTGTGTGTCCGTTGTTAGTCATAGAGAGCTCCAGCCCCTCCTCCTCATAGTTGACCATGTGCAGGGGCAACAAGGAGCTACTGAAGTGCACCTCCCTCCTCTTCACATCGATGGGCGACTGCCTTTCCCCGCCGCAGGAAGGGTACTTCTCAGGCCACCGACTCTCTTCCAGGCCGTCATCCCCTGCAACAGGAGAGAGTGGGACCCAACTCAGAGCTACTCCTCTGAGCCTTCTCTGGGGCTTCTCACCAGGCTGGGGTCAGGGGCTTCTGGGTGGAAGAGCTCTAAACTAAGCCCCACACTTGGGTTGTGGCGATGGTGCTCTTCCTTTGTGGCTACCGGCGGTGAGAACCAGAGCTGGTGATTCATGTCCAAGGGTCTCCTGCAGAGTAGTTGGCCCTCTGCCCTGTAGTAGTCACATGATAAAGGCTCCTGAAGGAAGCCTGTGCCTAACAAGAACCCCTGACCTCATTTTCAGAGAGTACAGTGTTCCTTTCCAAGCCCTGGACTTGAGCCCCACCCCTACCCAGCTTCCCCTGCTGCTCCAACTCCCAAGCCCTCCTATCACACGTCCCCAAATCAGCAGCTTTCTTCTTGCTCTAGCTTCTTCTCTGGTTCTTAGGAAGGCAAAGACCATTTAAACGACAACCCGTGAATGCAGGACACCTGAAGAAGCATCATGTTAAAACAGAGGGGAGAAGCGAGGAGCGGGGGGGTGGGGTGGGGGGGGTGTTTGGCAGGGGCGGAGCCACTGTGGAGTTAGAGGCAGGATGATAACACGAGCACAAGACTTGTCTTCAGCTACAAAACAATTTCAAGTCATCGTGGGCTACATTAAATCCTACCTTAAAAACTAACACTAAAACAGTAAAATAAAACTTGGATGTATCTATAATTCCAGCTTTTCAGGAGGCAGACTTGAGAGGATCTCTCTCTCTCTCTCTCTCTCTCTCTCTCTGTAAGAGGCAGAAGGTTTTTTAAACCCAGGAAATAACTTGTTTTGTTTTGTTCCTTGAAACATCTTACTATGTAGTCCTAGCTGGTCTAGAACTTGTGGCAGTCCTCCTGTCTTTTGGGTGTTGGGATTACAGCCCTGTGATACCAGGTGTAAATGTAAAATGTAAATGAGCTGGAGGTTCAAGGCCAGCCTGGGCAACATATCGAGATACTCCTAAAAAAAAAAAAAAGAAAGAAAGAAAACCTTGTGGTGGTGGTGGTGCACGCCTTTAGTACCAGCACTTGGGAGGCAGAGGCTGGCGGGTCTCTGAGTTCGAGGCCAGCCTGGTCTACAAAGTGAGTTCTAGGACAGCCAGGGCTATACAGAGAAACCCTGTCTCCAAAAGCAAAAGAAAAAAAAAAAAAGAAAAGAAAAAGGAAAGGAAAGAAAGGAGGGAGTGAGATAGGAAGGGGAGGAAGGATGTCCTCTAGGAAGTGGTTAAAAAGCCCAAAGCCAGAGTAATGAGGAGCGGTCACTGCAGATGACAGAGACCCTTACCACTGAAGGGTTTTGTTAATTTATTTGTTTTGGTTTACTTTTGGTTTTTGAAACAGGTTCTATCTATGTAGCCCTGGCTGTCCTTAAACTCAGTATCTAAACCAGGCTGGCCTTGAACTCAGGAGAGATCTGCCTGCCTCTGCTTCCTGAGTATTGGGATTAAAGGTGAGGTCGCCCTGCCCAGCTCTCTTCTGCCCTTTGCAGTTGAGGACCCTTCAGCGGGAGCTTTCAATGAGCACTTGGCTTGTTCTAGGTACGGTGCTCGTGCTGGGGCTTCTTGGTTTGCAGTCAACAGAAAAGTTTATTGTTGTCTCCTCCTGCTCAATAATTCAAACCAAGTTTTGAGCAGGTCTCTCCGTGGCACAGCCCCTCCCTTGATCCAAAAGCTTAAGGTCTGTGTCTTGAAGGTATTGGGAAGGAGCCAGAGGCACGGCTCAACTGTAGCACATGCCTAGTATGCACAAGGCTGGTCTCCAGTCCTAGTGCTAGGGAAAAGAAGGAAAAAAAAGAGAGAGAGAGAGAGAACCCACCAGGCATTTACAAAAAGTCACCCTGTTCTCCAGGCCCTCCGGGGGCCATGTGAGGGGGAGACCTTCAGTCTCGGAATCCCTGATACCATAAAGAACCCCGGGATTTGCCATCTCAATCCTCCCTCTTCTGTCGCCCCTGAAGCTTTGCCGGTGAGTCTGCTGGGAGACACTGAAAAGCCACAACCCTCCCAGGCAGGTGTGGGCTCCATCTCCCACAGGGTAATTTGTGGACCTGCCCTCCGAACTCTATTATCTGAGCCTCCACAATGTCCCTGACGGTCACCTTCATCTAGGACTTGGGCAGACCACTCAGAGCAGACTTTGCCCTGTTCCCTCTGGCCTCCTGCACCGTCCGGTAGCCTCCAGCCTCCCCCAGGCACTCCCACCCCCCAACCCAGTCCTAAGAAGATAACAGGTGGGAAGATTCATCTTAAGTTCCCTTTGGGAAGTCTGACTGGGCATCTAATGGTCAGGTCAGTGAGCTCTGGTGGAGGGAAGGCGACCTGGATGAGTCTTGAGCGGGCACATTCCCGAGGAGGAAGCTGTCTATGACCTAGTAGTCTCTATGAGACCTTGGTTCTAGATGCCTCTTTTGTCACATATTCTGATACCAATAACAACCTCACAGAAGTGGACTCTCGAAGCAGCCAGTACTGGACGGGAAAGGTCCTAACGCTGTCTCCTCTTCTCGCTCATTGGAGCTTTTAAGTCTGTTCATTCAGAGACAGCAAAACACATGTGAACCCACCAGGAGCAGGCAGACCCCAACAGAGGACCCACACACCCAGTGCAGATGGCTGCTTTGTCACTCTGTCCTGAAGTGCCAGGTGTCAGCTTACCTGAGTAGCTCCACTCACTGAGGGCCTGGATGCCCAGGAAGAACAAGGACACCACGCTCACCAGAGCCCTCATGGCAGATGCTGTAGCCCTGAATGCAGGACAGGTTCTGGGCTGCACTTCTTTTAAATGCTCAGAAACTGTAAATAACAATTTGCCAGGTCCAGCTGGCTGATCCCGCCCTTGCTGCACCCTCTGAACAATAACATGCTCCCCACAATGGCCCTTCTGACTTGGTGCCTCACGCACGTGCCTCACCTCCTCCCAGGGCATTACCATAGCCAATTAGCCCGTGTCTGGTTGTTCAACATCTTTGGAAACTCAGTTCACCGGCCACACAGTGCAGCCATTGTGGCCCTTGAGCGATGACTGAGCTGGAGGGATTCAAAGAGCCCGAGGCGAGGTACACCCGGAAGCAGGGGCTTCCTGGATATTGTCGTGATGTCCTCTGCCCTTTCTCCTGGCTGCAGAGTGGAATCACCAGGGTCTGAAAGCCATGCCAGATCCCCGTTGGTATTTCCTGCCTGTCCCAGAGTGGACACAAGGACATCTCTGATGGCTCAAGGGTTGACCCCCATCCCCTGGCCAGTGAGGCAGCTGGGAAGACAATCAGAGGGGCCCAGTTAGAGGCAGAGATGGGCTTATCCAGCTCTTGACCTGGGAGCCAGGCTTTTGAGCTTCATCTGCACACATGCCTTGGGGTCTCTGAGGTAGAGGAGGTGTGGGCGCTCCTATTTCCCTGGGGATTTGTTCTGACAGCTGCGGTGAACTTGGGAACACCGGGCCAGCATGAATCAATACGTGGCCTGATCCTTATGCATTTATGTGGTTAGTGCAGGAGAAACTGGCATGTACGCCTGCCCGACAAGTCAGGTGTATGCCATATCTTTCAGAGAGGCAAAGGCAATGGGGGATGGGGGCTCCTGGAGGGCACCTGCCATGCTGGCCAGATGCAAAGAACCGATCTGCTCGCTGGCACAGCAAAACCTGGAGTAGCGTGGAGTCGTATCGAGTATACAAGAGGTGGCGGGGAGGGCTCCCTGCTGCCATTTAATCAGGGGACATCCGTCGCCGCCGTGAAGATCCCAGTGAAATTCTAAACATGTAAAGCTCAAGAGCCCAAAGGATTGCAAAGAAACCAGTCACCCAACTACTCTGTGCCTCAGTTTCCCCATCTTCAACAGGAGCTTGCGACAGTGCCCTACCCCCTACACACACACACACACACACACACACACACACACACACACACACACACACACGAGTTCAGCAGCAGCCCTGTGTGCTCAGAGTAGCATGGTAACTGGCAGCATTTTTTCAGCTTCTCATTTTATGACAAGGGAGTAACCATTGTCACACCATTTTGTGACACTTTGTGAGGGAACAGAAGAGACAAAACACTTGCTCTTTAGGTCATGGAGCTTCTCCAAATTCAAACCCAACTCTAAGTTGGTCTTGCCTGGTCTGATGAGCCCCAGGGACCTGCAGTGAAGGCCACCTCGTTGACCCCACGAGCCCCATATTTGCTGAAGTGTTTAATAGATATCTTCATGACTGGGAGACTGAGGCCAGGAGAGTGTAGCGAGTTTTAGACAAGGTGACTGCCAGGAGTTTGAAGCCAGCCTAAGGTACAAAATGGAGTCCTGTCATGAAAATGGGAGGGGGTGGAGATAGGGGCTCAGCAGTCAAGATGGAGTGCTGCTCTTGCAAAGGATCCAAGTTCAGTTCCCAGCACCCACATCAGGCAGATCACAACTACCTGTAGGTCCAGACCCCAGGGATCTGATACTCTTCCAGTCTCTGTGAACATCAGCACCAGAACCCATGTGCACACACACACACACACACACACACACACACACACACACACATATGCACACACATACATGCATACACACATACATGCACTCACATGCACACACATACATGCACACACACATGCACAAACACACACACATGCGCACACACATACATGCAAACACACATGCACGCAGGTACTCGTGCGCACACACATAAATAATAATGGTCCAGCATGCACAAAAGCCTGGTTTCAATCCCCACCATCACATAAACTTGGTATGGAGGTACAACCATATTTCCAGCACTCAGAAGTTAACAATCATCCTTGGGTATGTATTGAGTTTGAGATCAACCTGGATGACAGGAGAAGCTCGCCATCTCTAAACAAAAGGAAAGCAACATCCCACCAACTGTAGACAAGGCAGCATCTTGTTCAAGCTGAGTGAAAAATGCAAAATGGAGCTGGGGTCTGACTGCTGATCTCAGGCTGGCCCTGAACTCAAAGTCCTGCCCATCTCTTCCTCCAGAGTGTTAGGGGTTTAAAGCATGCAGATTTTCTTTGGGACTCTACATTAGGAAACAGTGTAGAGGGGCTGGGGATTTAGCTCAGTGGTAGAGCACTTACCTAGGAAGCGCAAGGCCCTGGGTTCGGTCCCCAGCTCCAAAAAAAAAAAAAAAAGGAAACAGTGTAGAACTGAGTGTCCGGGAGGCAGTTGATCTTGGGAGGGGGCTGGAGTTGAGGGAACTCAGAGTAGGCTGGGTCTTGGGGAGACATGTTTCCACAGGGAGGGAAGGAGGCAGAGAAGAGAGAACGACTTTTCTGAGGCAGGAGGATCCCAGGAAGTGGCAACCTGGGTTGTGGTCACCACTTCCAGCCCCTCCCAGCCCCATCTCCCGTGGGGTTCTGCAACCCTGAGGTTAGCATTTTGGGGTTCCCTTGTGCTTATATGGCCCATGAGTCTCTTTGCGTGATGTACACGGCTACAGTGGAGTCTGTAACTTCAAACCTCACTGCCACCACCATCATCGTCCAGAGGTCCTGCTGCCCATCCCCATGCACAGCTGTCAATGCTGTCACCTTGTTAAAGGGAGCAATTAAATTAACAAAGAAAGATCAGATCGGCTCCTGAAATCCAACAGCCACCTGCAAACGAGGGCACATTGCTGGATGCCGGTCCCTCCCTCTTCCGGATGGCATAATCCCAGTGATGGACTCACAGCAAAGCAATGTCAATTTCGTTGCCTAACTTCTGACCCATTGACTTCTTTGACCGTAAAATTTTCCATCCATCTACTCTGAAGAGGAGATACCTTGCTTCTTGTGTTTGTGGGTCACATGCCTCAGTGTGTGTGTGCGTGTGTGCACATGTCCGTGTGTATGCGTGCGCGTGCATCTGCATGTGTGAAGTCCTCCTGCCCTCACCCTCCCACACCCCCCCAGCTCACTGGAGCGTATTTTGGTTCTACTCTCCTGTTTCCCACAACTCATGACTTTATTGACTCTGTCCGATGAGCTGACAAGTTTACCCGTCTTCATCACAGTGGAAGGTTAAGAGTGAGAAAGGAGCCTTTGTGCTTCTTGGATTTATGACTGACTGTTTCATGGAAAGGCCCAAAGAGGTGAAGAAAAAGAAGAGAGGGAGGCATGGTCATCGCAGGTGAGTAGGAAGTACCAGCAGCCCAAGTAAACAGGCAGACACCTCCTGCCCAGGTGTGCTCAACCCACCCACCCACACGGCAGGGAGGGACCATCCGTCTGCACAGGGAAAAGAGACAAGAATCAAGGAGGGTGAGCACAGGTGAGCTGGAAGACAGCCCAGTGAGCCGACACTAAGGTTCAAACAGGACTGACACAGACAGTGGCTGTGGTTGCCCAAGAATATGCTGTACCCGACACAGAGAGGCCATTATCCACTCCCTACAGCGCTGTGAGCTCCCAGGAATCACGAAGGCTGAGCCATTCCATGCAGACTTCCCATGTAAGCACTACAGCGCTCAATCGGTCACGGTCAAAGCCCACTCGATGGCTTGCCTCCTGCTGTTGTGCTGCGTCTCGCTTTGTTTGAGGCAGGGTCTTACCTGGTCTGGTGGTCCTAGAACACCCGGACAGCCCTAGCTGTCCTAGCATTTGCCATAGAAGACCAAGCTGACCCCCAGCTTGGAGATGTGCTAGCCTCTGCCTCCCGAGTGCTGGGCTACCACACCTGGTAAAGCCTGCTTTGTTAGCCATATCAATAGGGGCGTGTCTAAGCTTTCCTGGACTGGAGGTATAGCTCAGTGGCAGTGAATTTACCTAGCACTCAAGGGAAAAATTCACGGTTTTCTTTCTTCTCTTTAAAGATAGGCTCCCATGTACCCAAGGCTAGCCTCAAACCCACTGTGTAGCCAAGGATGACCTTGAACAGCTGATATTCTTGTCTCTGCTCCCAAGTGCTGATTCTAACTAAGCAAGTGTGTGCATCCACAGTGCTGAAATTGAACCCAATGTCTCATGCATGCTGGCTAAGACCTCTACCAACTGAGCTATGTACCCAGCCCAGGCCATGGCTTTCTTTCAGAGGATGTCCTATGTTGGATCTGTCACTCCCTGCTTTATTCCTTTGAGGACACCAGACATCGTCCTCTGGCTTCGAAGTGTGTGCATAAGAATAAGCCACAAACACACTTCCACATGCATAACACACACACACACACACACACACACACACACACACACACACTTGTATATATCCATTCATCCATGATTCTTCTTTGTGGGTGTCAGCACATAAAAAAGACCTCCCATCCCAAAAGCTGGTTAGAAAATGTCTTCTTTACTATTAATTTAGATACAAGTAACACAGGACCCAAACATCTAAAATTATGAGTAGCGTTGCCTAACCCACACCCTTCCTGGTACAAACCCAGCATAGTTCCAGCCACTGGGGCTAACTGCTCCCTGGTCTCTCCTGCTAGTTGGACCAGCTGCTTATTGACGGAGCCTGGATCCTGCTCTATCCACCCAGTGTACATCCCTATCTGTTTACTTCTTTTTTTTTTTTTTCTTTTTTCTTTTTTTCGGAGCTGGGGACCGAACCCAGGGCCTTGCGCTTTCTAGGCAAGCGCTCTACCACTGAGCTAAATCCCCAACCCCTATCCGTTTACTTCTTTAGGAAAGGTTTGTGCCTCTCCACCCTACCCTCGACTGATCAAGTCCAGTCAAAACCTGTGGTGAGTGTTACCTGGCAAGAAAGAGGTTTCTATTGGCTTCTCGGTGCCACTGAAACAAATGTCCACAACCTTGGTGCTTAAAGGAAGGCAAACTCTGACTGGGCTCAGTCTGGAAAGTGTTTGCCTCTCGGGCATGAGGACCTGAGTTTAGACTCCCAGACCCATGTAAACGTCGAGCATGGTGGTCGATGATGGCTTATAATTCCCCGAAACAGTGAGAAGGAGGAAGGGGCAGGTGGGTTGCTGGAAGCTTGCTGGGTTAGCTTGTTTGGTGATGTCCTAGGCTAGTAGGGGACTCTCAAATAGAAGGCGGAAGGTGCCTGGGGCATGATAACCAGAGGTGGTCCTCTCTACATACGCGCGCGCGCACACGCCACACACTGACATGGGCATCCAAGTACATATGTGTACCGACACATGTGAGAAAGAGGGGCACAGACCCACCGGCTAACAGGTCAGGAGGTCAAGTCTAGGTGTTTGCTGGACTAGTGCCTCAGAGGCCCCAAGTAGACAATGCATTCTTTAGCCCCTGGTGGCCACCTGCAACCAGGCTTGTGCCTTCACCCCCAAATCACTCAGCTTTCTGGCCTCCATCACACCTGCTCCTCATCCCTCCTTGACCTTCAACCTTGATCAAGGTTGCTAAGGTTACAATCCTGACCCTCCTGAGGACCCCAGCTCACTTGTGCCAAGTCTCTTAGTAAACGTCAGTGTAGTGTTTTTCCCTCCGGGTTTAACCTGATGCCACCTTGGAGTTGCTTGATAGCCATGGCAACTGGAACAGAAAAAAACAACATGGCTCCCCGGGTTTGCCGTGAGGGAGTTCCCGACAATCACTAGCAGATGGAGGAAGGGAGTTAAAAGACCCTAACCTGGGATTTCGGCTATCGCTCGTGCTCCCTGCCCTCTCCCTCACTGAAAGTGATCTCGGAAGAGTCTAGGCTGTAGAGAGAGCGGAGTTAAGGGAATAGGTGATCCCATGACGCAGCTTCCGAGATCGAGAGAGACTCCGCAACGATGCAGCTGTTTTAGGGGAGGTGCCTATGCAGCTGTAAGGAAACACAATAAACTCACTGGGTTCACCAGGTTGAGCTCAGGTGAAATCGTACCTTGGTCCGTCATGAACGCCCGGCTGGGTGAAAAGGTGCCTGTTCAAAGCTTCCTGGGAAAAGTTCACACAACAGCAGAAACCAACCACAGTGTCCAGAGGACCCAGATAACTATTTAGCCTGCCGCAGTGAGGGAAGGAACCACCATTAGATTAAATTATGGGGTGGGGGGAGGGGTAGCTCATTTGGTGAAGTATTTGCTGTGCAAGGGTAAAAACCAGAACCCATGTAAAAGCTAGGCACTGGTGCTGTGGGCCTGTAATTTTAGCATAGGGCAGAGAGAGGCAGTTCCTGAGGCTCCCTGGCCAACCAGCCTAGTCTGCCTGGTGAGCCCCAGGGGGCCATGAGAGACCTCTTTGCAAAACAAGATGCGATGCACTGCTCTGGAGAAACCAAAACCCAAGGTTGACCTCTGACCTCCACGTGTATCCTACATACACACATACAAAGGTTAGGTTAAACCGGGGTTTTCTGGAAATTGGATTCAGACCTCAGAGGACAAAATGACAGCTCAGCAGTGACTTGAGGCTCCCAGGCATGGAGGGACTGTGGAGGATCAAAGTGACACAGCTTTCCTGAGCTCTCAATGGCCACTCTGCTATGACAGTCAGCTGACTGGACTAGGCCAGCCTTGGGGACCTGGGAAAGGCACGAGGCACCACGAAGTTTGCTCTCTTGTTGCTCTGGTAAACACCTCGACTAAAATGCGACTAAAAGCAACTTAAAAAGGAGTTAAGAGTTAATCTGGGGTTGGGGATTTAGCTCAGCGGTAGAGCACTTGCCTAGCAAGCGCAAGGCCCTGGGTTCGGTCCCCAGCTCCGGAAAAAAGAAAAGAAAAAAAAGAAAAAAAAAAGAAAAATTGAATTTAAAAAATAGAAATATATGTTTGCCCGGAAACCGGGAAAGGGAATAACACTCGAAATGTAAATAAGAAATACTCAAGTTAATAAAAAAAAAAAGAATTAAAAATAAAAAAAAATAGAAATATATTCTCAGGATTCTCAGGATTAAAAAAACAAACCCAGGATGTATTAATGTCAAATATTTCTAAAGATTGAAAACAAACAAACAAACAAACAAAATAAAACCATAGGCTAGACAGGGCTGGGTAAACCACAGCATGAAAGCCACACTGGGGCAGCCTGTTCTTTAAGTATTGTCTGTGGCTTGCTCTGCAGGGCTTCCCTGAGGCAGTCACAATAGAGAGAGAGAGAGAAAGCCTCAGAACCCACATGTTTACCAACATGACCTTGTCTAGAGAGGCTAACCAACCTGTTTTATCTTTGATGTCCAAATCTAACAAAGGACCCAAAACAAAAACTCTTAGCAAGTACTTACAAGTGAGCTTAGATATTTAAAAATTCAAAACAAGCCATGAATGTATGGATGGGTGGATGGGTGGGTAGGTAGGTGGATGAATGGGTGGTTAAGTGGATGGAGGGGTGGGTAGGGGGGTGGATGGATGGATGGATGGATGGATGGATGGACGGATGGGTGGGTGGTTAAATGGGTGGGTGGGTGGTTAAGTGGGTGGATGGGTGGGTGGATGGATTGAGTGGTTAAATGCATGGTTGGGTAGGTGGGTGGATGAATGGACAGACAGACAGATGAGTTCAATCCTCTAAGCACTTCCCTAACTCTCGTTCTCTACCTGTTAGGAACTTTTGGTCCTTTCATATGAATATAATGTTTTTATTACTCAGTCTCTGGATTCATTTTCTACGAGGCATGGAAGACAAACCTGATCAAGCTGCCTGATTCCCCAGTCACCTCCCAGTGCCTCCTGGAGCTGAGACAGACTCGTCACCCATTTCCGGACACCCAGACACATGGGAAATCTTCTGAAGAGACTTCTCAGAGTTTTGCTTCCTTTTTTTTATTTTATTATTTTCAGTGTGTCCCAGTTTTGTCTGCACATGTGTGTGCACCTCTTGTGTGCAATACCCTTGGATGCCAGAAGAGGGCTCTGGACTAGATCCTCTGGGACTGAAGATATGAGCAACCTCTCTCCAACTCCCTCTTGCCCCTGCAACCCCCACCACTGTTTCTGAAACTGGGTCTCATTGTGGCCCTGGATGCCCTGGAACTTGCTATATAGACCAGGGCAACTCACAGAGATCCAACCACATGTTGGCTCATAACCTTCTGTAAAGAGATCTGATGCCCTCTCCTGATGTGTCTGAAGACAGCTACAGTGTACTTATATATAATAAATAAGTTTTTTTTAAAAAAAGGCCTTGGGAGCCAGGTGTGTTAACACGTGCCTTTACTCCTAGCACTTGCGAAGCAGAAGCAGGAGGATCTCTGTGAATTCAGGGCTAGCCTGGTCTACATAGTAAGTTCCTCGGCAGTCAAGAGCACTCACCACTCTTGCAGAGGACCCGAGCTCAGTTCACAGCACCTACGTGGCGGCTCACAAACATTTGCAACTCAGGTTCCAGGGGATCCAACGCCCTCTCCTGCTCCCCACAGCCACTGCTTGCATGCGGTGCACTACATGTGCATCCATGCAGACAACTGCAGGCACATAGAATAAAATCTTCTAAGGTATTAAGGTAAAAGGACTTATCCAGATGTGTGGATAGTGTTTTCTTCAACCTCCAGACTCTATCGTCTCTGTGCTCAGTCTCCAGCTCTTCTGCCTTCATGGAGGCTTCGAAGAAAGCTGGGAGCAGGAGAGGCTCTTCCTTAGGGAGCCTACCAACTGGTTGTCTATGGCCAGTCAGCCCTAAAAACACACATACGAGGGCTGAATAGCTCCTGTTCAAAATGTGTACATGTATGCATGTATGTATATATGTGCATGTACATGCATACACATACATAGACATACACAGACATGCACACAATAATAATCAGTAAAAAAAAAAAAAAAGAGGCCATGAATTGGGGAGCAGAGGAAAGCAGGGTGTGGTGATTAAATTAATCTCAAAATTAAACAACAAACAAAGCCCAGCAGAGCCAGGTGTGGAGGCACACGATTCCAAGCCCGTTGTCCCCACTACACAGACAAACACACATATGGTTAAAAAAGGCTTACTTTCCTCTTGCTCTCTTGCTCCCCTCTTGCTCTTACCTTCCTGCCCCTGCTCTGTCCTCTCATTCCCCTCCCCACTCTCTCCACATGCTCATGGCCGGCCTCTTCTACTTCCCTCCTCCTCCTCCTCCCCCCCTCTCCCTCTTCCCCCCACTCCTCTCTCTCTCTCTCTCTCTCTCTCTCTCTCTCTCTCTCTCTCTCCTCTTGACTCCCCTTCCCATGCTCTAAATAAACTCTATTCTATACTAAAGAAAACCCAAATGACCGTGATAGGTGTGCTGCGTATCCCTCAATACACACCATGGTACGTGTACTGCGTATCCCTCAAGCCCAGAAGAAGCTGGAGTTCTGGGCAGCACCTGAGGGAATCAAACTGAGGTCCTTGGCAAGAGAAGCGGCCCCTTTAAGTACTAAGCCACCTCTCCAGCCCCAGTCAAATAAAGAAAAAGCCAGCGAGGCCAGAGACTGTGTTGGCACACAAGATTGTCCTCCGAGCTACTGGATAGCTGAAGAGAGACTGAATAGCTTGAGTCCAGAGGTTTGCTACCGGCCCCAGGAACACAGTGAGATGCCGGCTCAAAATAAAGTAAAAAATTACAATAAACGCTAGTGATGGTATTGTCACATAAGTCCCAGCTTGCAGCCAGCCCTCCCTGAATGGCTCTCAGCAAGGAGAGAGACATTCTTTTCTGGGTGTGGAATCCAGCTGTGGCCATGAGTCCCACGATCACAGGAGAGACAGACCTTATTCTTAGGACGGTAGCAAGGTCATTACTCTCCTGTCAAATTAAGGACCAGATGGGAAATAAGATGATAATGAGGATTTAATTAGTTAATTTTGAGCAACAAGGTTGCAGACAGCCCAGCCTGACCTTGAACTCCTGACCCTCAGACTTCCAGTTCTAAGTGCTGGAGTTGCAGACATGCTCCCCATACCTGGGTTGTGGGGTGCTGGAGTGAACTCCTGGCTTCACTGATGCTGGGCAAGCAACCTACTGAGCATCCATTTTAATCCTCCAGGTAACTGAAGCTGCCTGAGACCCGAGGCTCCTGGGGCTTTTCCCTGTCTTGGTCCAAAGCACTGTGAAGTATCTGAAGAACACTACATCTTGCATTTTCACTTTTCCCACATAACGACGCTCTCCTGAGCTATCTGGGGGAACACTCGAGGAGATCTACTGCTCAGTGTCATGCTTCCAAAGAAAACGGCTTCTCACAGGCCCAGCATTCCTCAGTGACCTCTGCAGAGACAAAAAGAGCCACCAACAGATGGCTGGAAGCAGCTTCCCTGATGGCAGTGGCTCTGTCCCAAGGAGAATTTGTACACTCATGACACCCAGTGGTCAGAGGGCCCACGTGCAGAAAGAAAGAACCATTTTCATGCAAGACCCAGGGTGTGACTACAGATGGCTGGTCCCTAGAGGCCATCTGAAGGATGGGCAGAGGAGGGTGCCCCAAGGACAGAGGCCTGACCTTGGTGGCTCTATAATCCCCGAGGGCTGGCTATCTCACGAGCACACAGATGTCTAGAAAAAGGAGTTTGGAATTGTAAGAAATTTGCATTCTTGGGCTGGAGAGATGGCTCAGTGGTCAAGAGCACTGACTGCTCTTCCAGAGGTCCTGAGTTCAATTCCCAGCAACCACATGGTGGCTCACAACCATCTGTAGTGAGATCTGATGCCCTCTTCTGGTGTGTCTGAAGACAGTTACAGTGCATATAATAAATAAATCTCTTTTTTAAAAAAAGAAATTTGCATTCTAGTCAATTAGATACCTATATATAGAGAAAGCAATTAAAACATTGTTTCACTGGGGCTGGGGGAGGGGTTCAGTGGTAGATTGTGGGCCACAGGCTCTGTTCATCTAGTACCTGCCCCAGTGTGATGGTTTCCATATGCTTGGCCCAGGGAGTGGCACTATTAGAAGGTGTGGCCTTGGGGCTGGGGATTTAGCTCAGTGGTAGAGCGCTTACCTAGGAAGCGCAAGGCCCTGGGTTCGGTCCCCAGCTCCGAAAAAAAAAAGAACCAAAAAAAAAAAAAAAAGAAGGTGTGGCCTTGTTGGAGGAAGTGTGTCACTGTGGGGTGGGCTTGGAGACCCTCCTCCTAGCTCCTCCTAGGATGCTGAGCCTGTTCGTGGCTTCCTTTGGGTGAAGATGTAGAACTCAGCTCCTCCTGCACCATGCCTGCCTGGATGCTGCCATGTTCCCGCCTTTATAATGGACTGAACCTCTGAACCTGTAAGCCAGCCACAATTAAATGCTGTCCTTTATAAAACTTACATTTATCATGGTGTCTGCTCACAGCAATAAAACCCTAAGACACCCAAATTTGTTATACTGAAGTGAAATTTGCATTGTGTATCATCATCATCATCATCACCACCATCATCACCACCACCATCATCACCATCACAATCACCATCACCACCACCACCACCACCACCACCACCACCACCACCACCACCATCACCACCACCACCACCACCATCATCACCACCAGCATCACTATCACAATCACCACCACCACCACCACCACCACCACCACCACCACCACCACCACCACCACCACCATCATCACCACCATCATCATTTTGGCTTTTTTGATGGTACTGGAGACAGATATGGGCGGTGAGATTCTGCCCCTGCCATGGTGTGTGTGGAGGTCAGAGGACAACTTTGTGATATCACGACTTTTCCTCCACCTTTATGTGGGTTCCAAGAAGGTAGAATCCAGGTTATCAAGCTCCTGTGGCAAGTACCTTTACCTGGAAAGGCCCCCCTGTTGTTTTTTAGATGGAATCTTTCATTGTAACTCAAACTGGCTTCAACTCACTATGCATCCCAGACTAGGAGCAGACTTCTGATCCTCCTGCCTCAAGCTCCGGAGAGCAGGGATCCGGGCTCATGCCACCACACCAGGCTGGCATTAACCCTCTTAGGGTTCAGCTCAGAGGCCTACTGGTCCTACCTCATCTTCTTTTCCTCCCTGACTTTCCCTCTACTCTGACACTTGTTTCAGTAATAACTCATGACTTGGCATCTGCTCTGCTTTGGGGAACCCAAATTAAGATAATAGCATCGGGTGCTGGAGGATGGTTTAGACGCTAAGAACATCACTGCTCTTGACGAGAACCTGGGTTTTTTTCCCAGGAAGCACATGGTGGCTCACAACTATCTGGAACTCCAGTTTCAGGGGATCTGATGCCCTCTTCTGACCTCCCTGGGTACTGAATACATCATATAGTGCACATGCATATGCAGAGGCACTCACTGTTTTAGAACAGAGCATTGGCCAGGGGTGGCGGTGGTGCACACCTTTAATTCCAGCGCTCAGCTGTAGTGGTAGATTGCTAATATTGCTCCATATTTCCCAGTGGGTGCATGCCCACCCAAATGTTTTGGATTCCTGAAAGACAGACAGACGGACGGACAGACAGACAGACAGACACACACAGAGCCTTATTTTTAATATGCCTTAAACGGTGGGGACTTCCAAACCTCCCCACAACTAGCACATTCTCCCTCCAATATTCCTGAATTATGACTTTCTAAAATTTATATTCCATCTCTGCTATCCCAGACCCAATCCCGGTAGTGGCCCCTGGGGTCGCTTCTCTGACTCTTACATAACTGGATGCTTTCTCTCCTACTCGCTCAAGTCTGATCTCTCTGCTCCCACCCCAGGCCCCACCCCCATTTTAAGGATTCAGTCTTTCTCTCTCCTGCTTTTCTTGCCCCTGAATCTTAGAAATCCTGCCTCTGTCTACCTGCCCAGCCACTGGCCACAGGCAACTTCATTTCCCAATCAGAGCCAACTGCAGGCAGGGACCCCTCGGCTCAGACGAGAGGGTTCCCGCGTGGTTTCGGGAACTCAATTAACACAAATAGCATTAGAACCGATCCACGACACTCAGAGGAGGCAGACGGACCTCTGTGAGCTCCAAACCAGCCAAAGCTACATAAGGAGACCCCGTCTCATTGAAGGCGGACGATGATGAGGGATCTACCACTTCTATGTATGTAGTGCAGTGTGATCTGGATCAGGGGACAGCCTGACACCCACAGTTTATGCTCCTGCATGTTTTATGTGCGTGGAATCACACACCAGCAGCCTTCATGTTTCTGAGGCTCGTCTGCATTCCGTCATGTGTCCACATTTCATTGTTCGATGACAGGGTAATGTGCCGTGACGTGTATTACACACATATTGTCAATGTACAGGAGTCACCCCGCAAACCACACGAACACCAATCTCAGATAAAATAGGATGGTTTATTGAACGCACACCCCCCAAGGCTGATTGACCAGGGCACCAGCTCAAAGCTTCGAGCTGGACATTTCTCAGGGCAAGCTTATAAAGGCTAAAAACCGCAAAACCCACAATGAGGTCATTCGCAGGTGCTGCCGGGTCATCCACCCTGACTCAGACCATTTTAGACGTAACAGTTCATACCGACGCTTAACTTGATGGATCCTACACGAAGCTTATAACGGTGGAATTTCTTAAGATTAACAAACCTCATAACATGCATAACAGGGTACGTGGTCCGCATGACCCTGCTCTGAGTCAAGCTATTCTTCTGCATCAGTGACTGGCAGTATGAAACAGCTGGCAGGCACGGAACAAAATGGCTACAACTGTGCTAGGGGGCCAGGTCTCAATACATACAGGATAACAATTTAGTCAAGGGGCTGGGGATTTAGCTCAGTGGTAGAGCGCTTACCTAGGAAGCGCAAGGCCATGGGTTCGGTCCCCAGCTCCGAAAAAAAAAAAAAAAAAAGAACCAAAAAAAAAAAAAAAACAATTTAGTCAAGATCCTAATTTGGTTTTTTTTTTTCTTCCATTTCTAAAATTGGAAGAGATTTCATTCCACGTTATAGAATTAAGTGTTCTGATGAACTGAGCAGTGAGGGCTGTCTTCATACACGCAGCAGCAGCAGCAGCAGCAGGACCCAGTCAGATACTTCAGTGGGCAAAGGGTCCCGCTGGCAAGCCTAAGGATCTTAGTTCAATCCCCGGGACCCATGTGGTGGCAGGAAAGAAACAACTCTCTAATGTTGTCCTCTGATCCCAGCTTGAGTACCAAGCACAGGTGACCACAGGCAAGCACACATTGGATGCACAAAGTAAACACAGTAACAAAGAGCAGGGGCTGGAGAGATGGCTCAGTGGTTAGAGCACTGACTGCTCTTCCAGAGGTCCTGAGTTCAATTCCCAACAACCACATGGTGGCTCACAGCCATCTGTAATGGGATCCGATGCCCTCTTCTGGTGTGTGTGAAGACAACAATAGTGCACTAAACAAACACACACACACCAGGAGGTCTGATGGCTCCAGAGTACTTCCCTTGTTAGGCAGGGTCAGTGGGCAGGGGAGAACCACCAAAAGGTCATCCTTGTGGAAGGATTAAAGCAGGAGGAACTTCATTGCCATGCCCAATTAAAAGCTGTCCCTTTTGTGAAGTTGGACAGTAATCTACCTTTCATCTACCTTTCATCTGGATTTATTTGCTTAAACAAAGAGGTTTGGTTTGGTTTGGTTTTCTTAGTGGTAGGACACTGTAGTGTGACTCCATGCTGATATTTTTTTTTTTTTGGTTCTTTTTTTCGGAGCTGGGGACCGAACCCAGGGCCTTGAGCTTCCTAGGCAAGCGCTCTACCACTGAGCTCAATCCCCAACCCCCTGATTTTTTTTTTAAGATTTTAAAATTTATTTTTATTTTTATCCATTGGTGCTTTGCCTGTACGTGAGTCTGTGTGAGGGTGTCAGAAGCCCTGGAACTGCAGTTACAGACAGGTGTGAGCTCCTACGTAAGTGCTGGGAATGGAAGCCGGGGTGTTGCAGGATATGTGATCACACTGTGAACCCCAAGATTGGGTTTTTTTTTAATATTATTTATTTAATGTATGTGAGTACACTGTAACTGACTTCAGACACACCAGAAGGGGGCATCAGATCCCATTACAGATGGTTGTGAGCCACCATGTGGTTGTTGGGAATTGAACTCAGGACCTCTGGAAGAGCAGTGCTCTAACCACTGAGCCATCTCTCCAGCCCTATTTCTTCTTATTTATTTGTATATGTCTGTGTGAATGTCTGTCACGCCATGTAGATGCCTAAGGAGACCAGAAGAATGTGTTACATTCCTTGGAGGTCGAGTCACAGTCTGTCACAGAGTGTCCTAATATGGACGCTGGGAAGGGATCATAGTCTTCTGCAAGAGCAAGCGCTCTTTTCTTTGCCTTCTTTCTTTCCTTCTTTCTTTCTTTCTTCCTTCCTTTCTTTCTTTCTTTCACTTACTAGTTTTTATTTTATGTGCATTGGTGTTTTGCTTGCATGTATGTCTGGGTGAGGGTGTCAGATACCCTGGAACTAAAGGTACACAGAATTGTAAGCTGTCATGTGGGTGCTTTGAATTGAACCCAGGTCCTCTGGAAGAGCAGCCAGTGTTCTTAACCACTGAGGCATCTCTCCAGCCCCGAGGTTTATGTTTTATTAAAGACAGTATCTAATAAAGAGTATATATTTCGTATTACTTTTGATTCAGTCTTTTTTTTTTTCTTTTTTTCAGAGCTGGGGACCGAACCCAGAACCTTGCCCTTGCTAGGCAAGCACTCTACCACTGAGCTAAATCCCCAACCCCCTTTTGATTCAGTCTTAATCAATATATTGTCTCGAGCTGGCCTCACGCTCACTGTTGTAAGTGCTGTCCCAGCATAAATAGTGGACACTGCCATCTTCTGTGACCACAAGATGTGACACAGTCAAGACTGGACCTGCTCGGCACTAGAGAGAAGGCTCAATGCTTCAGAGCACCTGCTGTTCTTGCTGAGAACCTAGGCTTGGTTCCCAGAACCCACACGGTGGCTCACAACCATCTGTAATTCCAGTTCCTGGGGATCTAACGCCCACTTCTGGCCTCCAGAGGCATTACACACACACACACACACACACACACACACACACACACACACACACACACACGCACACACACAGTCCAATGCATACATCATGCAGGCAAAATGCTCATACACATAAGTAAATCTAAAAAAAAAAAAAAAAAATCGGGGGCTGGAGAGATGGCTCAGAGGTTAAGAGCACTGATTGCTCTTCCAGAGGTCCTGAGTTCAATTCCCAGCAACCACATGGTGGGTTACAACCATCTGCAATGGGATCTGATGCCCTCTTCTGGTGTAGATAATGACGGTGTACTCATATACATAAAATAAATAAATCTTTAATTAAAAAAAAAGATCGGGGGGTTGGGGATTTAGCTCAGTGGTAGAGCGCTTGCCTAGGAAGCGCAAGGCCCTGGGTTCGGTCCCCAGCTCCGGAAAAAAAAAAAAAAAAAAAGAACCAAAAAAAAAAAAAAGATCGGACCTGTCGACATTCCTTCATGGGAGAAGAGGTGGGGGTCTTAGATCCTCACCTGAGAGTCCAACCACTCTACCCTATACACCTCCCCCGGCCCCACAAAGCTGTGTGTAACTCTGCCCACCTGACCTGGTCATGTGACCTCAGGAGTCGATGGGCGGTGAACTGATGGGAGGCTCCCTTTGTGCAGCTATAGGGGCATTTTCTTCCATGCTGGGGTGAAACCATCCAATGCTGTGGCTGTTTGAGGTCATCCACCATCCTCTGAGACTGCTCACCCATGCTCTGTAAGTCAGTCCAATAGCTTGGTTCACAAAGGTGCACTTCTGAGAAGTACTTCGGTTTGTCAGTGCCCTGCCTCGGGGAGAGGGCAGACATTTGTTTGGTTCTGCTCAGGAAAAGTTCACTTGGCATGTGGCCAAGGATGCCCCTTGAAACCCTCACTTTTCTGCCTCTGTCTCCTGAAGGCTGGAATTACAGGCCTGTGTCGCTGTACCTGACTTACGTGGTGCTGGGGTCCAAACGCCAGGCCTCATAGCGTGGTAAGCAAACATTCTACCAACTCAGCTACACCCCAACTTGCTCTGTGTGTGTGTGTGTGTGTGTGTGTGTGTGTGTGTGTGTGTGTGAGAGAGAGAGAGAGAGAGAGAGAGCGAAAAGGAGAGAGAGAAAGAGAGAGTACACTGTAGTTGTCCTCAGACACACCAGAAGAGGGCACCAGATCCCATTACAGATGGTTGTGAGCCACCATATGGTTGCTGGGAATTGAACTCAGGACCTCTAGAAGAGCAGTCAGTGTTTTTAACCACTGAGCCTTCTTATGTAGCCCAGGCTGACCTCAATCTATCTGTTTTTCTTATTTGAACAGTTCCTTTCATACGTGTGGTCAGTTTATGGAAACAAATGCAAAGACAGGGCAGATAAAGGGGCCCATTGAGAGGAAGTTCATTTGCCTGAAGGGAGTTGACATCTGCTCAGTCTGGCGAACAGTCAGCTTGGCGAACAGAGCGGCTTGTCCCAAATCTCCGGAATGACCTCTGTCATGGCTTTATGCTTGAAGATCACCTCTAGCCTAAAATGAAGCTAGACAGCTGCTGTGAGTTCATTAAGCTGAACAGGCCCTCCACCGGAGCATTTCTCTAACGAGTCTATTCAGACCTTCCAGGTCACTACGTGGTCATGTTTTCTTTTCTTTCAAAGGAAAATGTAATGAGGGGAGATACTGGGAGCGGTGTACAGTAAAGTATCCCCGATTTGGCATCGACAAAGAAAGGGGGTCACTTGTCCTAAATGAAAGTTCCAGAAAACTTGAACTGACCCCGAGAAGCTCCCATTAGAAATACATTGAAAGTTTCAGACAAAGCTCCCTAACACACACACACACACACACACACACACACACACACACACACACACACACACACACAGGGTTTCATTATGGAATCCTGGCTATCCTAGAACTCATTCTGTAGACCAGGCTTGCTTTAAACTCATAGTGATCCTCCTGCCTCTGCCTCTGGAGTGCTCAGAGTGCTGAGACTACCATGCCTGGTTTCAGAAAGAAAAAAAAAAAAAGCTTAGGGCTGGAGAGATAGCTCAACGGTTAAGAGCACTGAATGCTCTTCCAAAGGCCCTGAGTTCAGTTCCCAGCAACCACACGGTGGCTCACAACCACCTGTAATGGGGTCTGATGCCCTCTTCTGGTGTGGGTAAAGAGAGCGACAGTGCACTCATACACGAAATAAATAAATAAATCTTGAAAAGAAAGAAAGAGGCTGGAGAGATGGCTCAGCGGTTAAGAGCACCCGACTGCTCTT